>NW_026636854.1:0-258933 GCF_028554395.1 Pezoporus wallicus
CATACCACAGCCCGTCATGCCCGGGGTGGGGGGTAACTGGGAGTTACCCAGAAGGACAGGGGCTTCCGGGTGGGACTCATTTCTTGGCCGGTGGTATCGTATTCTCTTCCCTTGTTATTTTCTCTTATCATTGTTGTCGTTGGTAGTAGCGGTGGTGATTTATGTTGTACATTGGTTGCTGGACTGTTCTTGTCTCAACCCGTAGGAGTTGAACCCTTTCGATCCTCCTCCCCGTTCCTCTGGGAGCGGGGAAGGGGAGAGCCCCGGTGGGGAGGGGGGGGGGGCCTCGATTGTTGTCAGCCGGGCATCACTCACTGGGAGTGAGTGAACAAGTTGCCTGACTGGGTTTAAACCACAACAAGTTTCTTATTAGCAACTGGCTAGTAAATACAAGTGGTTTTATACACAAAATCACAGCCTCTAGTAATAGCTACTTTACAAGCACACATATATTCAAGCTGTTACTTTTCAGTTGCCCCCAAGTGATGTTTTGCAATCATTCGTTTTTCTGTTCCTCTGTCTCATTCTGCTTGGGGCATTCATGGTCAGCTCCTGTAGCTGAGGCATCAGGTTCCTGCATTCGTCTGTCCATCTCATGGCAAGGCTTGTCAAACTTTGCAGGCAGTCGCCATGGACCTGTAGGTAGGAGGACACAAATATATCCCCTCCTCCATGTTATCAGTTCTTGAGAAGTAGACAGGTTAAAGAGTTTCCCTAAAGCAGAGGCATTCTGATGCAAAAGGAATGTAAAGCAGCTGCAGAAGTAAACTGCACATTTTTAACAGTCAAGGAGTTTGCTGCATCATTACCCCCCCCCTTTTTTTTTTTCCTCTGACACCCTTGTCGGGTGGTTATTGAGTCAGAGTCCCAGACCCGCAAGCAGTGTCATCTTTCATCGGCGGAGGAAGAATGCAATCAGACTCAATATGAGTGATAAGCAGACTTCGTTTATTGATTCAACTTGTCATCTTTTATACTCTTACAATGATTTACGCCTACTAGTCAGTTGCTGATAGGCTGCAAGCCTAAAGGTTACATTAATATACTTCTCCTACTTGCGGTTTACTTGCGGTTTAACGGCAGGCTAACATCCTTATTCCTGAGAGGGCACTTCCTCAAAGTTGTTTATCATACTTGTCCTCAACCGAACTTGACCTAGGGTTATTAGCGGTCGGTACTTTTCCACTGCCACGTCAATCTCGTAGCAGTAGAGATGTCAAGGCCGCTGAACCAGACTAGGCCGCAATCATCAAAACTGACTTTCTCGATACAGAGGGTCACTAGACCCACTGTGCCCTTTCTTTCTAAGCCATTCTCCAACACACCCTGATGCTTCTTGGGTGATGGCTGATAAACCTTGTGGTTGCACTACCCCTCTTGCTTTTTCACTTAGTAGTTCTTGTTTCAACCGATCTGTGTCCTCCAAGTCTTGGATTCACCCCCAGGTTACATTAAATACACTAAACAAGGCTCCTACCATGCACCCAGCTTGTTGCAGGCGCTCTTTAGGCTTTGTCTGTGGTGTCTCTACAAACTGCCTCAATACTTCAATAGATCAAGAAGTTTGTTGTTATGTATTATTATTATTTATTTGTTTTTGTTTTGTTTTGCTTTTTCAGTCTTCAGCTCTGGCGTCCGTCCTGGCCGTTTCACTGGTGGAGCACCGGGAGCCGAACTGGAGGGCAGCTTCTTTTGAACATGGGTACCGAACTCTCATCAAATACCGTTTGTTTTTTTTTTCCTAAGTCGCTCACCCTGCTTTGCACAGCTACAGACGCCGGCCTGCTCAGCAGCAGCTATAAACGCCTGCCTGCTTGGCAGCAGCTACAGCTACCTGCCTGCTTCAGCAGCAACCATAAATACCTGCTGGCAACCACACTTTTGCATTAACCCTTTCTTGTCTGAAATGTTAAACTGCTACCCGTTAAAAACTTTTACATGAACTCAACAACAAAAAATACACAGAACACCGTCTGCCCTCAACATACACACACACACACACACACACATACGTATGGGATCCCACAAGCACATTTCACACAAGTACAATATTTGAAGCACAAAATCCAGACTATCATTACTCCCACTATGCAGTCCCATGTACAGAACGTGGCACAAGGACCCTGTGAAGACTATCAGGAAACCAGCTCCAAGAAGCATCATCGCAGTGCAAGATGGCAGGCTCAGCCTTAGCGGGCGTCCCCTCAGAGGCTCTGCCTCCCCCACATCACATGAGGCTTGGGCTTTTATGCTGACCAAAATGCACACTCATTCTGACACAGGTGGCCAGCCTATGTTGGAAGAAGCGGCCAGCAACGTCTATAAAGGTCTCCAAAGGTTGACAGAAACCTGGACATACTTATATTTACCAACTTCTAGTACATGAGTATCGCAGAGAGACTGTATCAAATGAGTTGTATATGGGGTCCCAAGTCCACGGTCCGTCACAGTCCACCCGATACCCCTGATAAGAGCATACAAGATACCTTCCCACCCTGGGTCTTGATCCAGCACATACACCACCAGGAAAGCACACAATACGTCTGCATCCCCCACTAGTCTCACTTCTCCCTTTACAGCTGTGCATTTAACGTGAGGATCTGGGGTATATAAATCAGGCTTCTTTTCCAGATGAATAGGCTCCAGGTCAAAAGGACCATCCAGGTCAGCATCAGAATTATCAGGCATCAGAAACTCAGGAGCAGCAACAGCAGTCTGATGAACGTGCACAGGCTCCTTCTTGGGGTCAATAGGGCCTGAGTCAAAAGGATCATCTTCATCTCTGTCCTCAGTCTTCGCAGCTGCAGCAGCAACAGGCGGAGGTTTCGGGGGAAGGGGACGGGTGGGGTGAGGGGGGGAAGGGGAACAATGACTGGGCTCCATGATCTCATTTTTTGACTTTAACATCTCTAAAATAGATCTCCAAATAACTAATAAATTTTTCACAGTGTCATTGGCTTTTGCAACTGCATCCCACAGTTTAACTCTTGCACCATTCCACGAAGAGACCTCAAATACAGTAGACTCCTCAATCTCTGGATAACATGTCTTCGACCATTTCAACATTAAATTTAAGTCTGTCTCTTTAAAGGTTACTCCCTTCACCTTAAAAAGGACTGAAAACATCCATAAAACAGACGCTTATTCCTTAGTGATTTTTTCCCAAGTCCCAAGCTCAAAGGCTTCATTAACCCCCTGGATCAACTCTTTTTCTTTACTCCAGAGCAATAGTCTTTTTGACATATTATCGTTATACTCTATCCCTCTCGCTGAAAGGATATGCTGGAAGAGCTTAAGGATGGCCGTTTCTTCTTTACTTAATTGATTCCCCATCCTAATCCTCTTCCAGACCTGTCGGCCGTTACCTTATTTGCACTGCGCGGTGTCTTCCAGGCTCACAAGGCTCCGTTCCGAGGCATCTACCTCCTGATCCTGGTCCTGCCAGATCGAACCCAGCCGACATCCCTGCGGCTCCACTTTTTCCACTTTCTTCAGTTCCAAGCGTTTTAATTCCTTCAGTTTCAATATGAAAAATAGGGGGGTGCCCCACGTTGGGTGCCATTTGCCTCAGAAAAAATATGGACCCAGTCAGAGATCAATATGATCAGACAAAAGCCATTTATTGCAAAGCCTTAACTCCTTATATACTATTGCTTACAAACACAGTGATTTGGCATATTATGATTGGATACATGTCTTGAAGACCCTTAGTGACTAACATATAATTGGTTAAGCACAGGTGTGAGAACTTGATCTTGAAAGCTTGCCAACAGTCCACAGTTCTCATAACTCAGTGAATTCCAGCTTCTTCTTATCTTGCTTGCTTAAGCTTCCTCGGGCCTCTCATGGCCTTGCTGTATCTTTCGGGATTATTCAGAATTAATGTACCAATTATACATTCTCCCGTGAGAACACTGTCTTCACAGTGGTCTTGGCAGGGTAATGGCTGGATTTGATGATCTTAGAGGTCTTTTCCAACCTAGTTGATTCTGTGATTCTATGACTGATGCGAAGGTGGCATTCAGTAATTCCCTGTTCTGTGTCTTCTGTTACCAGGACACTGAAATAGAGAAAACAGGACAAAATATAATCTATTATAAATAAGTTTAGTTCTGCTTAGTGTTCATCCTTGTATAAGATAAATGACCGTAGCTGACGTAGTTCTAGGACCTCATAACCTTGTGCAGTATTTATTGTAAGCAAAACAGAGCATCCAAAACTTATGGTAAGCAAAACAGGACATGTAGATAAAGATTATCTGAAACTAGCAGATGTTCAGGATGAGATGTAGCTGAGTTAACTGATAAGTAGAAGGATGGGGAGAAATCAGTCAATTATGTCAGTGGTGTTACTAAACTAATTAAGCTGGCATAAGCATTTATCTACTGCATATGCTTCAAAGACTGCCAGGACGAAAGTTCAAGGAACGACCAAGAGATGAAGGTTGTTGGAAGAAATAAACAACCCCCAAAGACCACTACCACATTTTTAATACATGAATATGCATGTACATAATGAATATGTATGCTTAGTGACTATATAAGGAAGGCTTGTGTAGCACTTTGAGAAAGACACGCTAGGAGGAGCTATCCCCCATGTCTCCCAGCACTGCAATAAAGAATACCTGCTTGTCAACTTAAAAACTTTGTTGGCCAGTTCTTGAGAGATTCTTTAAATCAACACCCATCTGATCCAGCAGCGGCTCCACATTTTCCCTTATCTTCCATTTGCTGCTGATATACTTGTAGAAGCCCTTCTTGTTCTCCTTGATGTCCTTTGCCAGACTCAATTCTAAGTGGGCTTGGCTTTCCTTGTCACATCCCTGCATACCCTGATGATGTTCCTATAGTCTTCCCACTTGGACTGTCCCTTTTTCCACCTCCCATAAATTTCCTTTTTGAGTTTAAGGTTTACTAGGAGCTCCCTGCTCATCCATGCAAGTCTTCTGCCCCTTTTGCCTGATTTCTTCGTCATTGAGATACACTGTACACTGGGCTTGGGCTTGGAGGAAGCGGTGCTTAAATAATTACCATCTCTCTTGGACTCCCTTCTCTTCTAGAGCCCAGTCCCATGTGATTCCTGTAAGTAGGTCTTTGAAGAGGCCAAATTTAGCTCTCTGGAAGCTTAGGGTTCTAGTCCTGCTTACTCTTTTGCTTCCCCCCTCCACACAGGATCCTCATTACCATCATGTCATGATCACTACAGCCAAGGCTGCCCCCAACCTTTACATCATCAACCAGTCCTTTCTGGTTTGTAAGTACAAGGTCTAGCAACACACCTTTCCCCGTTGGTTCCTCCACCACTTGCAACAAAAAGTTATCTTCAGCAATCTTCAGGAATTTCCTGGACTGTGTGTGCTGGCCATATTATCCCTCCAACAAATATCTGGGTGGTTGAAGTCCCCCAGGAGAACCAGGGCCTGTGACCATGAGTCTATTTCCAGCTGCCTATAGAAAGCCTCATCAACTTCCTTCTCCTGATCAGGTGGCCTACAGTAAACACCCACAGCAGTGTCCCCCATATTAGCCTGTCCCTTAATTCTCACCCATAGATTCTCAACTCATTTGTCTGTCCCTGGGTAGAGCTGGTTATATTCCAGTTGCTGCTTCGCATAAAAAGCAACTCCACCACCTCGCCTTTCTGATCTGTCCTTTCTAAAAAGTACATAGCTGTCCATGACAACATTTCAGTCATGTGAGCTATCCCACCATGTCTCAGTAACTGTGATGAGATCATGGCCCTGCGACTGCACATAGATTTCCAGTTCATCCTGTTTATTTCTTATGCTACATGTGTTTATTTACAGGCACTTCAGAGAGTTAATTTCATAACTAGGTTCCCTAGAAGGGGTGTAAGATTCACCATAAACACTCTTGATAAGATTAGCCTTATGATCCTCATCTTGAGAGGCAGTCAAGGAACATCTGTCCCTGCACTGGGGGGACTCCCAGGAGGAAGCAACCGTGTGAGCACTGAAGCTCTGAACCCTACCTCCTGAATCCTTCAGTTCAAAGCCCATCTCACAAAATTGGCCAGCCTGCTGCCAAAGATTCTCTCACCCCTACTAGACAGATGGATCCCATCCCTCCTTGCGTCCATCAGGGTTGTATCTTGTAGGTCCATACGGCTGGAATAAACCTACTCAATAGTCTGTAAACAGTTGTGAGTCAGCTCTCCTGCTTCTGGATCAGTTGTCATGAACACTGCTGGGTGCAAAAAGTTAGTTACTTATTCTACAACCTTTTGTTCCAAAAGCATGGCCTGATATTTTAACAGCCTTCTTGGGGAAAACCAATGACTGCTTTTCTGTTCCAGGATGGTCATTACCATGTGAGGTACAAATACAGTCAATTTTTTTGGCCCAAAGTTATCTTTCTCACATCCTTGATCAGGAGTGTTGCTGCAACTGATGTGCATCTTGTATATTTGATTGATGTCTCTGAGGTCTTGTACTAACCAATACTCATCTGAGTGTGGCTTCTTTACCAGTAAGATGGGAGTATTAAATCTAGATTGACATTCCATAAATAATTTATATTCAATAAAATTTTCTGTTAGAGGCTCCAGTCCATTCCTTGCTTCCAGTTTTATTGTTTCTTTCTTACTGATCTGGCGTTTAGTTTCAGATGATAGTTACTGGTTCCGCCTTTTGTGATCATCCCAGTACTCAGTGTGGTAGCTGCATTCTCCATTTCCACCAGTATATCCAGCTCATTGGTTAGTTTCTGTAACATAAAAACTGGGGCCTCCACAGCCTTTTCGTCAAGAACATGTATCTGAATTTTTCTTTCTTTAAACGTAATTTATTGTCCTGGGTTCAGCAGTAGCAGTCATTTTTCTCCTTCTTGGTAGCTGATGCAGTGCTGTGTTTTGACTTTCAGCCTGGGAACAGAGCTGATAACAATGATGTTTTGGTTTGGACAAGGACTTTTTGAGCCTCATGCTCTGCCAGGGAGGAGGGGAAGCCAGGAGCAGAGAGACAGGACACCTGACCCAAACTGACCAAAGAGGTATTCCATACCACAGCACGTCATGCCCAGGAGGTAACTGAGAGTTACCCGGAAGGGCTAGGACTGCAGAGTTGGAGGAGGTATCAGTGTGTGCTTGGTCTGGTGGGGTGGGGCAAGTTATCAGTCAGCTGGTGGTGAGGTGTTGTATTCTCTTCCCTTGTTATTTCCTTTATCATTATTATTATTGGTGGTAGCAGTAGTGATTTGTGTTATACCTTAGTTACTAAACTGTTCTTATCTGAACCCGTGGGAGTTGCATTCTTTTGATTCTCCTTCCCATCCCTCTGGGAGTAGGGGGAGGGCAAGAAGGGGGGGTAGTGAGTGAACAAGCTGTCTGGCTGTGTTTAAACCACAAAATTTATGCATGTAATTTATTCAGTATATCTCTATCCAATAACCACATGGGGCACTTAGGCATGGAAAGAAATTGATGGGTCAACATCCATTTCCTAGTTTTAAATTT
This sequence comes from Pezoporus wallicus, assembly GCF_028554395.1. Lineage (NCBI taxonomy): Eukaryota > Metazoa > Chordata > Aves > Psittaciformes > Psittacidae > Pezoporus > Pezoporus wallicus. The sequence continues at coordinate 7,474 of NW_026636854.1, forward strand.
TAAAGGTTGAAAGAAAGGCTGGGTTCCTGTCCACCCTCTGGCACCAATGCCTGAAGTTGTTTGCTTGCTTAATTGCCCTTTACAAGTATTTATAAAAGAATAAGTAGCTTCTGTTTCTACAAGAAATTTTGCCTTGTCATTCCCCAACGTGAATGTAACTAGGGGCTCTATTTTGGAGGGTTTACCCCAGCTGCTCCTCAGTCTCCATCTAAAGTCATCATTTTTGCTGCCGGTTCAGACATTCCACTAAATCTCCGGTATTTGTTTTGACTCTGAGGACATTCTTTCTTCCAGTTCCCCCTCTGTTTGCAAATTGCAAACTGATCCTTCTCTAAGTGAACCCAGGAAGTGTATTCACAAACATTTCCATTCAATTCTCCCCTACGATCCTTCCAACCCAGGCCATTCCCCCCTTTCCTGGTTTCATGTGCAATAGCCACAGACAACAATTTTCGTTCCCTATTCCTATCCTTCCTTTCCTTCTCCCTTTCATCTTTTTCTCTGTTGCTGTGCACTTTCCAGGCTGTCTCCAGCAATTTATTGAAAGACCGAGAATTGTCCCCTTCCCATTTTTACAGCTTGCTGGTCCCTCCACCCCTACTCCCTGGCATGAGGGGCCTTGAATGCTTAGGGAAGCACCTTTCCTTGTTCACCTTACAGTGAGGCTAAAGCTCTCACCTCCAGCACTGCAACTTTTCTCCCCATCTGAATCTGCCCTCCCCTTCCCCCCCACCATATTCCTTTGTTTTAACTTTTGGCCCAACCAATAATTCCACATCTTCTTTGTCCTGCTTATATCTAATACACTGCTTACCAATACTACACGTAGAGCAGCATCTCTTGAGCAGTTTCTTATCATCCTTGTCCAATGCTAATGCCATAGGATCCTTAGGTATATGTATACATTCCTTTCGCAAATACAAATTATTGTGCAAATCAAAGAATAAATCAACATACGGTAATTCATACCACTTTGCCTCCCTCCAGCAAAACAGTGCCAATTGCAAAATCACATTATAATCAACATTTCCTTTAACAAGCCATTTCTCCCAGCCTTTTAACTTAGACATTGGCCACCAATGTACGCGTCAAGGGGTCACCCCCAAACTTCTTCCAGTACCTCAATTTACAACCTAAAGAAGAGTGCTTCAGAATCCCTTCCCCTTGGGATTGTGAATACTGCCCTGCACTACCCTTTATGGTGCCCAAAATTCCAAAACCTGAGCTGTACTCCAGGCATCCACGTAGTAGTGTACAGCTTTACCAAATGCCAGCAGCAAACCTGTACCAAACCCTTTTAGCCCAGCCTCAGTGCAATTTATGTGCAGGCAGATACCTTAAAATAATGACTCTACCTATTCCCCAGAGGGAAATGCATGGAATACTCACCAGACCAGGGTGATCTCCCCAAAAATACTTTGGTGCGTGCTGGAGCTCTAGCAATCGCTCTGGTCTGCCAGTCTCCCAACACAGGGTGCTATCTGGGTCACCAAAAGCTGTCACCAAAATCTGGGAAATAAAGTCTTCAACCAGAACGACAGGTTAGAAAGCCAACATTACTTAATTACAGTACTGGGTGCATGGGGGATCATTCTGCCTATCATGTACACTGAGAAGAGACAGTTTACAGCTTATATACCTTTACTATACATAGTCATCATAATTCTGTGAAGTGCCAATCAGTCTTACCTCAGTCCCTGGGAAGATTATGGAGTGAACCCTTCTGGGGGCTATCACACGTCAAATCAAGCATGTGACTGGGAGAAGCCAGCATGGTTTCACCAGGGGCAAATCGTGCTTGACAAATCTGATCACCTTCTATGACAAAGTAACCTGCTTGGTTGATGTGGAGCAAGCAGTGGACATAGTCTACCTGGATTTCTCCAAGGCTTTTGATATGTTTTCCCACAGCCTCCTTCTAAAGAAACTGACACAGACCTGGATATGCTGGAAGACTGAGCTAACAAGAATCTTATGAAGTTCAACAAGGACAAGTCTAAGGTCTTGCACCTGTGTAAGCACAATCTTGGAGTACAGCACAGGCTAGAATCTACTTGGCTGGGGAGCAGCTCTGTGGGAAGGGACCTGGGGGTCTTGGCTCAATATGAGTGAACAGTGTGCAGCTGTAGCAAAGAAAGTCAACAGGATGATGGGTTACATCAACAAGGGCATCACCAGGACAGATAAAGATGTCATTATCCCACTCGGTGCTTGTCAGGCCACTCCTGTAATACTTCAGTTTTGATCCCCACTATACAAAAAAGATGTGGACAGGCAGGAAAGGATCCAGAGAAGGGCCACAAAGACGATCAAAAGACTGGGAAGCCTGCCGTATGAGGAAAGGCTGGGAGAACTGTGTTTGTTCAGACCAGAGAAGGGCCACAAAGACGATCAAAAGACTGGGAAGCCTGCCGTATGAGGAAAGGCTGGGAGAACTGTGTTTGTTCAGCCCAGAGAAAAGAAAGCTCAGGGGAGACCTTATCACCATGTTCCAGTATTTAAAGGGTGGCTACAAAGAAGATGGAGACTTCCTTTTTACAAGGAGTCACATGGAAAAGACAAGGGCTAATGGGCACAAGTTCCTCCTGGGGAGATTCCAACTGGACACAAGAGGAAAATTTTTCAGAATGAGATCAGTCATTGGAATAATCTCTCCAGGGTATGAAATTTTCTCCTCACATCTTTTCCAGGGCCCCAGGGAGTCAGGAGACTTATGGAGAAAGTTATTCTGGGAGTTACTGAAAAACACTTGAGAGACAACGCTGTCATTGGTCATAGCCAGCATGAGTTGACAAGGGGAAAGTCCTTAACTAACTTAAATTCCTTTTATGACAAGGTCACCCATCTAGTTGACCAAGGGAAGCCAGTAGATGTGGGGGGTTTGGATTTTAGAAAAGCTTAGGATACTGTCTCTCACAGTGGATTCCCCAACACTGGACACTTTTAAGATTCAGCTGGACAGGGTGCTGGGGCATCTAGTCTAGACCATGCTTTGCCTAGGAAGGTTGGATCAGATTGTTAGAGAGGGTGAAGTTTTTACAATAGAATAATTATATAAAATAGTAGAAATGATTATGTTCGAGAAATTTATAAATCAGTAGTGAGGTTTTGTATATTAAAAATGTTGTAACTTTGCAATTTTGTATCACGGTTGTTCTGTAATCAGTGTTGCAATGATATGTGTATGGGTGGATTTAGAAAGGTATGTACTGGAGACTATACCCAAATGGAACCTATGCATAAGGTAGCCAGAAGAGCATACCAGAAGCTGATAAGAAAATGCTAGCGTCCACACAAGGATTGGGATATATCCAAGTAAGGAAAAAGGTCCTGAGGAAGACTCCTTACTTCATCAGGACGACCACCAGAGGGGGCGACGCAGGCGCAGAAGAGGCTGATGTCGTAATAAACTGATGTAGCAATCTTTGATGCATATGTATTAGCCAATGATGTAATCTGTGTTGAATATGTATTAGTTACGAAATTTTTAGTGTATAAATTATGAACGCGATGTGACGGGAATCGGAACCAGATTTGGGTGCGTACCCCTGGTTCCCGGCGCCTCAATAAAGCACCTCATATAACCATCCCGGTGGTTATGTGTTTGTCTCGACGCTAACATTTTGGCGACCCAGATGGGACCTCGCGGGCATTGCTGAGGCGGATCGCGCTTCGATCCTGCTCCAGCCGGCACCGAGAGTTCTCGGGGAGCCATCGACCGCGACCGACCTCCGCTGCTCACGACGGACCTCTGATACGGTAAGAAAGGTGCTTTTGATCTAGGTTACGGTACCGACTTTTGGTAAATGTATGGTATTGACCTTTGGTAAAGGTCTGGTAAAAAGCCTGCCTGTTACACGCAGCAAAAAGCTGTGTGTGTGGCTGGGCTAGTAGTAAAGCCTGCCTGTTAGACGTGGCGAAAGCTGCGCTTGGTTGGGGCTAGAGAGCTCTCGGGGTAAAAGCCTAGGCATCGTCCGTTAGACAGTAGCGAAAGCTCTGCAGGTTCGGCAAACGTGGTTCGGTATTGGTATTTATGCTGCAGGAACAGCATCGGTGTAGATAAGTGTTGTAACTTAGTGTTATACAGGAAACAAGTTTTCCTTAGGATTTGTGGTACAAAAGGAAACTCCTTTGTACTCACAAGATGTCGCCGATTCCCAAGTCCTCTCCACTAGGCTGTTTGCTAAGCCATTGGAAGGAAGGGGGATTTGGACAAAGTATGCGGAAAAACAAATTGATTGAATATTGTAACGTTTGGTGGACACAATATCAACTAGGGGATCAGGAAAAGTGGCCTGAAAATGGGACTCTGGAATATAATACTATTTTGCAGCTAATGTTGTTTTGTAGAAGGGAAGAAAAATGGGATGAAGTGCCGTATGTAGACCTTTTCTTTACTTTGAGGAATAATAAGGAATGGCAGAAGTCTTGTGGGATTTTAGCTGTTAAAGCAAATGCAAATGAACAATGTAAAGGATGTGTTATTGAGAAGAAGTGTGTTGGATGTTTTGCTGTAGAAAATAGTTTGCAGCACCAGAAAGATGATGAAAATCTTGATTTGGCAGCGGCTCCGCTTTCACCGCTAGTAGCAAAGGAAGAAAGGGGGGAGGAAAATGATAGTGATAATGGTCTTGAGAGTGAGAGTGATTGTGATTGCAGAGAGACAGAGATTCCTGCTACTCCAGTTTCACACCGAACTTGTCAGAGGGGAGATGGGAAAAAGAAAGTACAGACTCAGGCGTCCCAGGCACCTAGTGCAGTGCTTGCGCCTTTAAGACAGGGAGTTGGAACAGAAGGACCTGTGTATGTTAAAGTGCCCTTTTCTCCTGGGGATTTGGTTATCTGGAAACAATCAGCAGGGACATATAGAGAGAATCCTGATAGGGTAGCCCGTGTAATGAAAATGATCATTAAAACCCAGAATCCAGACTGGGATGATATTCAGATGCTTTTAGACACCCTTATGGATTCAACAGAAAAGGAAATGGTGTTGCGGGCTGCAAGAGAAAGGGTCCGGGAGGATATATGACAGGGATTGGTTGAAGGAAATGTAGATCAAAATTTTCCTACAGAGGATCCAATGTGGGATTATAACACGGCAAGGGGAATGAGGAATTTGCGCAGATATCAAGATTGGGTGATTGTTGGAGTGCAGAATGCTATGCCTAAAACAATAAATTGGTCAAAACTATATAATGTAAGGCAGGAAAAGACAGAATCACCATCTGCTTTCCTGGAAAGACTTAAAGAGACAGCAAAGAAATATACAGATCTGGATGTGGAAACTGAACAGGCTAAGGTACAATTAGCTTTGATCTTTTTGGGACAGTCTCAGGATGACATTAGGAAGAAATTGCAGAAGCTGGAGGGAGCAGACTTGCGAAACTTAGACAGATTGCTAGAAGTAGCTTGGAAGGTGTATAACAATAGAGAAAAAGAGACAGGGGAGAGAACAGGGTTTCACTAACACTAGAGGTAGAGGGAGAGGAAATGTGCGGGGACGAGGACGAGGAAGAGGATTCTATAACCCGAGTACAGGAGTAAATGTGGAAAGAATAGGATATAATCAGTGTGCAAACTGCAAACAAGAGGGACACTGGAAAAATGAATGTCCGTTAAAGGGAAGAATTATGTCTCCAAGGAACCCTTTTGTGGGATCAGAAGTAGCTCAGGCAATGGTGCTGGGGGAATATAATAATCAAAGCTGACTAACCGAAGCAAGAGTTAAGGAGCCCCTTGTGAAAATACAATTGGGAGAAGAAGAAGTAAAATTTTTAGTGGACACAGGGGCTACCTATTCAGTCTTAAATGACTTACACGGAAGGTTAGGGAAAAAGACAACCACAATCGTAGGGGCCACAGGGAAGGAGGAAACACGGCCGTTCCTACAGCCCCTAGATTTGCGATTTGGGGGGAAAGAGTTGACACATGAATTTCTGTATATGCCTGAATGTCCTGTTCCTCTTTTAGGAAGAGATCTGTTAGCTAAATTGGATGCAACAATTATTTTTGAAGATGGTGAATTAATAATGCAGATTCCGGAATCCAAAGTAGGACAAATTTTGGTTTTAAAAGATAAACCTATTGCTCAAATCCCAGAGGAGGTAGAACAAGCTGTAATACCGACAGTTTGGGAAACAGAAATTCCAGGAAAATCAAAAACTGCTCAGACAGTAATAGTGGAATTAAAGGATGGAGCTAGGCCAGTAAGAGTTAAACAATATCCCCTGAAATTAGAAGCAAGATATGGAATTATAAAAACCATTGAGAAATTTTTAAAATACCAAATTTTAGAAGAATGTGAATCAGAATATAACACCCCAATTTTTCCAGTGAAGAAGCCTAATGGTGAGTACAGGTTAGTCCAGGATCTGAGGGCTATAAATGAAATAACAAAAGATATCCACCCAGTGGTTGCAAACCCTTACACATTGTTAACATCTGTGAAGGAAAAGTATAAATGGTTTACAGTGATTGATTTAAAAGACGCCTTTTTCTGCATTCCTCTTGACAAAAATAGCAGGAAATTGTTTGCATTTGAATGGGAAAACCCACAGAATGGACGAAAGACCCAATTAACATGGACCAGACTCCCACAGGGATTTAAGAACAGTCCAACTCTCTTCGGAAACCAGCTAGCCAAAGAACTGGAAACATGGACCACTCGAGGAAAAATACAGGTACCGAGGTCACAATATCTCCTATTGCAATACGTTGATGATATCTTTATTGCAACAGAGCAGGAGTCATTGTGTATAAAGGTAACCATTGAAATCTTAAACCAACTAGGCCTGAATGGGTATAAGGTCTCAAAAGAAAAGGCGCAAATTGCATGCACAACTGTGTTGTATTTAGGATGTGAAATTTCACAAGGACAGCGAAAGCTGGGAATAAATCGCATAGAAGCAATTTGTGCCATTCCAGAACCACGGAACTTACATGAGTTAAGAACATTTCTGGGTATGGCAGGGTGGTGCAGATTATGGATAATGGACTATGGACTCATTGCTAAACCCCTGTATGAGGCCCAAAAATCACCTGTTTTTGTTTGGAATAAACCACAGAAAGAGGCCTTTAAGAAACTGAAAGAGGCATTAATGAAATCTCCGGCTTTGGGACTCCCAGATCTGACAAAGGACTTTCAGTTATTCGTCCATGAGAGACAGAGATTAGCGCTGGGAGTGTTAACTCAGAAACTTGGGAGCTGGAAGAGACCAGTAGGATATTTCTCAAAACAGCTGGACCCAGTAAGTGCGGGATGGCCTGTATGTTTGAGAGCAGTAGCAGCGACTATTGTTCTAATACAGGAAGCCAGAAAACTGACTTTGGGAAAACACATGGAAGTGTTTGTGCCACATATGGTGACAACCGTCTTGGAACAAAAAGGGGGGTACTGGTTATCCCCTAGCAGGATGATGAAATATCAAGCAATTTTAACAGAACAAGATGATGTAAGCTTAAAGACTACTAACCTGTTAAATCCAGCAGCCTTTCTAGGAACGGACCTAGAAGAAGGGACGCTTGAACACAACTGTATAGAGGTCATCGAGCATACATATGCAAGTAGAACAGATTTAAAGGATGAACCTCTCGAAGAGCCTGACTGGGAACTCTTCACAGATGGTAGCAGCTTTGTGGAAAATGGAACACGGTATGCAGGATATGCTGTAACAACACAGCAAAAGATAATTGAAGCAAAAGCGCTACCTCCTGGAACATCAGCACAACGGGCTGAACTCATAGCTCTTATGAGAGCACTGGAACTGAGTAATGACAAAAAGGTAAATATCTGGACAGATTCAAAGTACGCGTTCAGTGTAGTACATATACATGGAGCATTATGGAAAGAACGAGGGCTTCTATCTTCTCAAGGGACTAACATAAAATATCAAAAAGAAATTCTGGAATTAATAATTGCTGTGCAAAAGCCTAAACAGGTGGCCATCATGCATTGTAAAGCACATCAAGGAGGAACTTCAAAGATATCTGAAGGAAATACATTGGCAGACCGGACAGCTCGACAAGTGGCCCGGAAGGTATGGAATGTAATGGCACTGATACCTCTCAAGGTAAGCCCACTCCATACCTATCTCTCACAAGACCCAAACTATTCAAAGGAAGATGAAAAATTGGCAGGACTTCTAAGGGCTCAAAAGAATTCTGAAGGATGGTATATAACAGTAACTGGACAAATAATAGTGCCGCCAGCTATAATGCGGAAAATCCTACAGAACGAACATCAAAAATGTCATTGGGGTGCAGAAGCATTGGTGACTTATTTAAAGCGAGGAATAATTTCCACACAGATGTTAACCATGGCAAAATCAATAGGGTCAAAATGTGAAATTTGTTTGAAAAATAACCCAATAGTAAGGAGACAGGTTGAAATGGGAAGGATCAGAATAGGGATGGAACCAGGAGATTATTGGCAAATTGATTTTGTGGAATTACCAAAGACACAAGGGTACAAATACTTATTAGTAGGGGTTGACACCTTTTCTGGATGGCCAGAGGCCCTTCCCTGTCGCACCAATCAGGCAAAAGAGACAGTAAAGTGGTTGCTCAGAGAAATTATTCCACGATTCGGTGTTCCTTTAGGAATATCATCAGACAGAGGTCCACACTTTATCGCAACAATAGTACAGGAGATAAGTAAACTGTTAGGAATATCATGGAATCTACATACTCCCTGGAGACCCCAATCTAGTGGGCAGGTAGAAAAGATGAATCAGACAATAAAAAGACAAATCAGTAAAATATGCCAAGAGGCCAAAATAAAATGGCCACAAGCACTGCCCATTGCCTTGTTGCGAATCAGAATAAAACCTAGAAGTGGAATGTCAGTAAGCCCCTATGAAATCCTCTATGGGAAACCATATGAGGCACCAGAACCTAATCCCAATACCCACATTAAAGGGAATCAGGATGTTTACAATTATGTGCTATCTCTAGGTAAAACCCTAACCAGACTGAGAAGCACCCTGGTGTGGAACAGGCCATTGTCCTTGGAAAATCCAGTGCATGACATTCAGCCAGGAGATCAAGTATACATCCGAAATTGGAATGAGGAACCATTGAAAGAGAAGTGGGACGGACCTCATCAAGTACTGTTAACAACGTTCACTGCAGTAAAGGTAGAAGGGGTGGATTCTTGGATACATTATACGCGGGTAAAAAGAGTTCCAAGAGTCTGGGAAACACAGATGCTAGGCCCTACAAAACTGAAGCTGAAATGTAAATAAGATGTCTGAGTTTCATTACAAAATTTTGATTGTCATCTGGTCATTAACACAATTGACATTCAGTCCTGTTCTAGGAGATTTTCAGAAAAATGATTTAACAAAAACAGGATGCCATTCTGATCTGCAAGTTCACAAAAACCATCCTGAAGGGACCAACACTTTTAAAGGTAAACGATTCTATAGGACTGAAGTTATAGGAAAAAGATCTAAAAGATCAGTGAATCCCACACAGATAATTCAAACATATCACCGAGATCCTGAAGAAAATTTAATGATAGGTCTGATTAAGGATTTCGCAAAAATGAAAAACACAAGTAGAATAACAGCATGTTTGCCGATACCCAAAGCGGCTGGAGAACCGAATGAATGGGGAATAATAACGCTTTCACTTTCAGAAATTAACGGAACAATCACTTGCCAGGAAAAAGAGGTAACGAAAAATATAACAGTGACAGAATATCAAAAGGAAGGTATTCTGGGAACCTCCATAACAAAGTCATTATGTGAAAAGAAACTGAATTCGGAATTTACCTCTTATGAAAAAGGAGTCGGGAAGTGTGTTTATGACAAAGAAACCAAAGTAAACAAACAAGAAACAGTATGGGAATGTGAAAACAAAAACTGGGAGGCGGCTTGGTCAATGAGCATTTTACAGAAATTTCAATATATTGGAAACACATCTTGGTGCCTTAAATGGACAGGAAAGCAAAATATGACAGAAAACATAAACATTGATAATTTGTTGTCCATGAACAGAGTTAGTCGAGATGCTATCAAAAATGTTCCTTGGTGGAATTGTACCAAAATTTTAGATTGTGACTCTGACCCCGAAGAAATCACAATACCTCCAGTTAAAATTGCTTTAATGGCAGGATGCGCATGTCGAGGACTGAGAATTGGAGGAAAAGCGATGTTTCACTCCTGGTTAGACTGTAAATATTCTACGGTGCGTAGCATAGGACATTTTGTTTGGGCAGCAAGTGATGGAACTTGGACTACCCACCTATCAGTGGAAGGTCCAGCTAAAGAAATCACCCTAGGATTACCAACTCTTTGTCCAATTTGGAAAAGGTCACCATTCAAAGGCAAATTAGAAACCCTGCAAATTCGAACAAAAAGAGATATAGATGACAACGACAGTGACGATGAAGACACTTGGCAGGAACCCTCCACAGGAGTTAAAATAGGATGGGCTTTTGAATCCCTATTTGCCCAAGTAGCAGCATATCGAAACAGAGAGATGATTGACAGCCTGATTGGCCAAACAAAAAGATTAGCCAGGATAACAAAGAAAGGATTCAAAGATTTAAATTTGCAATTACAGGCAACAACTAAAATGACTTTGCAGAACAGAATGGCATTAGACATGTTGTTACTTAAGGAACATGGTGTCTGTGAATATTTAAAGGACAGAGTGGATCATTGCTGTATTCACATTCCTAATGTGACTGCAGATATAGAACATGACATTTCTCAACTAACCAAAGTTGAACGAGAACTAGAAAAGGAAAAAGAAAAGGCTGAACAAGATTGGCTAGGGACAATATTTAATAGTCTGGGCCTTCACCTTACTGGATGGATTCGTTCCCTCATACAAACTGCAATTGTAATATTAATTGTGTTTTTGATGACATATCTGATGTATCTTTGTATTCAAAGGGAAATAGCTCGCAACAGTGCTTGTAGTCATCGAATCATAGGAGCAGTGACTAGGGAATATCCAAAGAGCCCCACACCTCCACCTACCTATCAAGAGACAATTACCTAAGAGAATGAAAATACTTGCTTAAGTTAAATGAAGTATTTTCAAAGGGGGGAAATGTTAGAGAGGGTGAAGTTTTTACAATAGAATAATTATATAAAATAGTAGAAATGATTATGTTCAAGAAATTTATAAATCAGTAGTGAGGTTTTGTATATTAAAAATGTTGTAACTTTGCAATTTTGTATCACGGTTGTTCTGTAATCAGTGTTGCAATGATATGTGTATGGGTGGATTTAGAAAGGTATGTACTGGAGACTATACCCAAATGGAACCTATGCATAAGGTAGCCAGAAGAGCATACCAGAAGCTGATAAGAAAATGCTAGCGTCCACACAAGGATTGGGATATATCCAAGTAAGGAAAAGGTCCTGAGGAAGACTTCTTACTTCATCTGAGGAAGACTCCTTACTTCATCAGGACGACCACCAGAGGGGGCGACGCAGGCGCAGAAGAGGCTGATGTCGTAATAAACTGATGTAGCAATCTTTGATGCATATGTATTAGCCAATGATGTAATCTGTGTTGAATATGTATTAGTTACGAAATTTTTAGTGTATAAATTACGAACGTGATGTGACGGGAATCGGAACCAGATTTGGGTGCGTACCCCTGGTTCCCGGCGCCTCAATAAAGCACCTCATATAACCATCCCGGTGGTTATGTGTTTGTCTCGACGCTAACAAGATGATCCTTGAGGTCCCTTCCAACCTTGTTATCTCTGGGGATATCTCTGGGATTTCCCTGCAGAGTCTGTTCCAGAGAACCACCCTCTCAGTGAAGAGCCTTTTCTTAATATCCAGTCTGAACTTCCCCCGATGCAGCTTCATTCTATTTCCTTGTGTCCTATTGCTGGTCACCAGAGAGAGGAAATCAGCATCTCTCTCTCCACTGCCCCCCTTGAGGAAGTTGTAGACTGAGAAGAGGTCACCCCTCACCTTCTCCAAGCTGAACAAACCAATTGACTTCAGTCACTCCTTGTAAGTCTTTCCCTGGAGGCCTTTCCCCTCGTCAACTCATGCTGGCTATGACCAATGACAGCGTTGTCTCTCAAGTGTTTTTCAGTAACTCCCAGAATAACTTTCTCCATAAGTCTCCTGACTCCCTGGGGCCCTGGAAAAGATGTGAGGAGAAAATTTCATACCCTGGTACGGCCCTCAAATTATTACCCATTACTGCTTTTTCATGTAGGTATTGATGAAGTTGGAACAGGAAGTCCAAGGGCAATCAAGAGAGATTTCAGGGACTTGGGACAATTGGTTAAGGGATCAGGAGCACAAGTAATGTTCTCATCTATCCTTCCTGTTGCAGGGAAAGATGAGAGAAGAAACAGGAAGAGCAAGCAGATCAATACCTAGCTCTGAGACTACTGTCACTAGCAGAATTTTGTGGCTTTTGATCATAGGTCAGTTTACATGACACCAGGCCTGCTGGTGACAGGTGGAGTATACCTGTCTCAAAGGGGAGAAAAGGATCCTTGTACAGGACTTAGGAAGGCTCATTGAAAGAACTTTAAACTAGATTTGAAGGGGGAAAGGGATAAAACCAGGCTCACTAGAGATAAGGCTGGGGGCAGCATGCCAGGGTTTGAGGGAAGCTCAATGTTTGAGGGCTTGCTAGCAAGGCCCTTTGGTCTGCCATCTCAGTGGAGATAGGGGATGGAGATTCATGCAGCAGCAAAGATGCAAGGGTTATTGATGTGTTAGAAACCATGGAAGTACCTGAGAATGGTCACGTAGGATTTAGGGCTTCTCCCCTCCAAAAGGTAGTGGGATAAATAGCCCAACTGAAATGCATCTACACCAAAGCATGCAGCATGGTCAACAAACAGGAGTAGCTGGAAGGTGTTGTGCAGCATAGTTGCCATCACAGAAACACAGTGAGATGACTTGCACAACTGGAGTGCTGCAATGGATGGCTATAAACTCTTCAAAAGGGGTAGTCAAGGAAAGAGGCAGTGGGGTAGCCCTGTATGTTAGGGAGTGCTTTGACTGTCTGGAGTTTAATGATGGTGATGATAAGGTTGAGTATTGTTGGGTAAGAACCAGGGGTAAGGCCAGCAAGGCAGATATCATGGTGGGAGTCTGTTATAGACCACCCAACCAGGATGTAGAGGCAAATGAAATATTCTATAAGCAGCTGGGAGAAGACTCACAATTGCTAGCCCTTGTTCTCATGGGGGACTTCACCTTGCCAGATGTCTGCTGGAAATACAATAAAGCAGAGAGGGAAAAGTCTAGGAGGTTCCTGGAGCATGTGAAAGAGAAGTTCCTGACACAGCTGGTGAGGGAGACAACTAGGAAAGGTGCCCCGCTGACCCTCTTTGCAAACAGAGAAGGACTTGTGGGTGATGTGATAGATGGAGGCCATCTTGGGCATAGTGATCACAAAATTATAGTTTTCAATTCTTGGAGAAGGAGGGGGGTCATCAGAACTGCTACCTTGGAGTTCCAGAGGGCAGACTTCAGCATGTTTAGAAGACCGGTTGACAGAGTCTCTTAGGAGGCAGTCCTGAAGGGCAAAGGAGTCCAGGAAGGCCTGGACATTCTTCAAGAAGGGAATCTTAAAGGTGCAGGAGCAGGCCATCACCATGTGCTGAAAGATGAGCTGGCGGGGAAGAAGACTGGCCTGGCTGAATAGAGAGCTTTGGCTGGAACTCAGGAAAAAAAAGAGAGTTTATGACCTTTGGAAGAAGGGGCAGGCAACTCAGGATGACTACAAAGATGTTATGAGGTTATGGAAGAAGAAAATTAGAAGGGGCAAAGCCCAACTAGAACTTAATCTGGCTACTGCCATAAAAGACAATAAATGTTTCTATAAATACATTAGCAACAAAAGGAGAGCAAAGGAAAATCTCCATTCTCTGTTGGATGCAGGGGAAAATATAGTGACAAAGGGTGAGGAAAAGGCTGATGTATTTAATGCCTTCTTTGCCTTAGTCTTTAATAGTAAGACCAGTTGTTCTCAGGGTTCCTCTGAGCTGGAAGACAGAGACGGGAAGCAGAACGAGGCCCCCATAATCCAAGGGGAAAAGGTTAGCAAGAACACCAGGAGTTCTGCATGGATGAGCAAGGAGCTCCTGAACAAGCTCCAGGATAAAAAGGAGGCCTACAGAGGGTGGAAGCAAGGATGGGTAGCCTGGGAAGAATGTAGAGAAGTTGTCTGAGCATCCAGGGATCCAGGAAAGCTAAAGCCCTGATAGAACTCAATCTGGCCAAGGACATTAAAGGCAACAAGAAAAACTTCTATAGGTACACTGGGGATAAAAGGAAGACAAAGGAAAATGTGGGACCCCTCCATAAGGAAATGGGAGACCTGGTCACCTGGGATGTGGAGAAGGCTGAGGCATTCAACAACTTTTTTGCCTCAGTCTTCACTGGTAAGATCTCCAGCCACTCTTAGTTGCGTAAAGCAAAAGCAAGGAGTGGGGGAATGAAGAACCCTACAACCACCTGCTGTAGGAACAGATCAGGTTTGAGATCATCTAAGGAACCTGAAGGATCATAAGTCCATGGGACCTGATGAGATGCATCCATGGGTCCTGAGGGACCATTTTCCAAGCCATTACCCATTGTATTTGAGAAGCCGTGGCAGTTCACGTGAGCCAGCAATGTGTGCTTGCAGCCCAGAAAGTCAGCCGTATGCTGGGCCACATCAAAAGGGGCATGGCCAGCAGGTTGAGGGAGGGGATTCTCCCCCTCTGCTCTGCTCTCATGAGACCCCACCTGGAATACTGTGTTCAGCTCTGGGATCCCCAGTGCAAGAGGGATGGGACCTACTTGAGAGTCCAGAGGAGGGCCATGAAGATAATCTGGGGGCTGGAGCAACTCTCCTATGGAGACAGGCTGAAAGAGTTGGGGTTGTTCAGCCTGGAGAAGAGAAGGCTCTGGGAAGACCTTATAGCAGTCTTCCAATACCTAAAGGGGGCCTACAGGAAATCTGGAGAGGGACTTTTTACAAGGGTGTGAAGTGACAGAACAAGGGGGAATGGCTTTAAACTGAAAGAAGGTAGATTTAGATTAGATATTAGGAAAAAATTCTTCACTATGATGGTGGTGAGACACAGGTTGCCCAGAGAAGTTGTGGATGCTCCCTCCCTGGAAGTGTTCAAGGCCAGGTTGGTTGAGGCTTTGAGCAACATGGTCTAGTGGAGGGTGTCTCTACCCATGGTAGGGAGGTTGGTACTAGATGATCTTTAAGTTCCCTTCCAACCCTAAGCATTCTATGATTCTATGACTGGGTGTTAGGCAAACATAACACCTACCTAAAAGAACCACATGAAAGATGATCCGGGGTACTTCAGGCCTGACAGTTTGACCTCGGTTCCAGGGAAGGTCATGGAGCAGATCATCTTGAGTGCCAACATGTGGTACATACAGGACAACCAGATGATCAGGCCCAGTCAGTATGGGTTTATGAAAGGCAGGTCCTCCTTGACAAACCTGATCTCTTTCTATGACAAGGTGACCTGCTTACTGAATCAGGGAAAGGCTGTGGT
Organism: Pezoporus wallicus; assembly: GCF_028554395.1. Taxonomy (NCBI): domain Eukaryota; kingdom Metazoa; phylum Chordata; class Aves; order Psittaciformes; family Psittacidae; genus Pezoporus; species Pezoporus wallicus. Next base: position 22,976 of record NW_026636854.1, read on the forward strand.
TGTTGTTTACCTGGACTTTAGTAAAGCCTTTGACAACTTTTCCCATAGCATTCTCCAGGAGAAACTGGCTGCTCATGTCCTGGATGGGTGTACTCCCTGCTGGCTAGAAAAATGGCATGATGTCTGAGCCCAAAGAATGGTGGTGAATGGAATTTAATCCAGTTGGCAGCTGGTCTAAAGTGGTGTTCCCCGGGGCTCAGTATTGGAGCCAGTTCTGTTTAATATCTTTATCAATGATCTGGATGAGGAGATTAAGTGCACCCTCAGTAAGTTTTCAGACAACACCAAGTTGGATGGTGGTGTTGATCTGCTTGAGGTTAGAAAGGCTCTATGGAGGGATCTGAACAGGGTGGATCAATGGGCTGAGTCCAGTTGTATGAGGTTCAACAGAGCTAAGTGCTGGGTCCTGCACCTGAGTCACACCAACCCCAGGCAGGCTTGGGGAAGAGTGGCTGGAAAGCTGCTCGGCAGAAAAGGACCTGGGGGTGTTGGTCAGCAGCTGGCTGAATATGAGCCAGCAGAGTGTCCAGGTTACCAAGAAGGCCAACAGCATCCTGGCTTGTATCAGAAATAGTGTGGCCAGCAGGACTAGAGAAGTGATCTATTACCTGTGAAGTGGTGGTAACAGCATATCCTGCCTTTCATTTACCATTTTTCATGAAGCTACTACCATCAGTAAACCAAGAATCAGCATCTTCCAGAGGGTTTTCTTTCAAATCTGGTCAGCTCGAATATACAGTCGTGTGTTAGTGGTTCTGTTGATTGTTCCTGCAAAAAGGATGCTGGATTCACATTAGTGACCACAATTTCTATATCATCCTGTTCCACAATGGTGGCCTGGTATTTCAAAAAAGGTGAAGGAGATAACCAGTGGGCTCCTTTCTGCTCCAGGACTGCTGATACCACATGGGACACTAGCACAGAAATCTTTTGTCCCAGGGTGAATTTGTGAGCGTCTTCAATATTCATGACGACTGCTGCCACAGCCCTTAGGCATCCGGGCCATCCTTTGCTCGCTTCATCCAGCTGTTTTGAAAAATACGCCACTGCCCTTCTGTATGGTCCTAGTTTTTGAGCAAGGACCCCCAAGGCTATTCCTTGTTTTTCATAGGAATATAGCCAAAATGGTTTAGTCACATCCGGAAGTCCCAGAGCTGGAGCTCTATCTTTATATTTCTAAAAGCCTCCTCTGCTCTATCAGTCCTGTCCAAAGAGGGAGGGTTTCTCTTGTTTATAGTTGTGTGATAAAACAGGTGAACAGAATAACCCATAATGCCTTGCTTGCACAAAGAAAAAGGGAGGAATTGTTGCAGAATGACTCTAAGAGCAGGACCATAGAGTTCTGGAGGACTGTGCAAGCAAGGCAGGGGGTGGCCCCCACAGGTGGCAGGAGACCGGACCTGGGAGGAGAATGTGGAGGAAGCTGTGGGGGCTAACCAATACTGTTATGCCAAGAAGGAGTGGCTGAATACCACTCCTATATATGTGTGAACTGCGTCACAAATAAAGTAGAAGTTGCTTATCACCCATATTGGGTTGGCCTGTCTGCTTCTCCTCGCCGCTTACAAATGGCGCCCGAACAGGGACGCGGACTACAGGGCCCTGGTCGCTGGGGACCCGGATTACAGGGCCCCGACTAGCGGGGACCCGGGATACAGGGCCCCAGCCGACGGGGACCCAGAATACAGGGCCCCGGTTTAACGGGGACCCGGATACAGGGCCCCGGTCGACGGGGACCCAGGATACAGGGCCCCGGTCGACGGGGACCCGGAACGGCGAGTGAGCGGCGCCGGCGGCAGCGGCCAGGAAGCGCGGGCAATGCTGCTGCGGTGGCGTGATGGACCCGGGGGTTTGGACTAACCGAAAGGAATCCGCCTCTGGGGCGAACCAGACACTGCTGCGTCGGGAGGCCGATCCGGAGACCGAGGTTACAGGACGACCCAGAAGAAGACAGGCAACAAAGATGATTAAGGGAGTGGAGCATCTCCCTTATGAGGAAAGACTGAGGGAGCTGGGTCTCTATAGTTTGGAGGAGACTGAGGGGTGACCTTATAAGTGTCTATAAATATATAAAGGGGGAGTGTCACGAGGATGGAGCCAGGCTCTACTCAGTGGCAAACAATGATAGGACAAGGGGTAATGGGTACAAACTGGAACACAAGAGGTTCCACTTAAACTTGAGAAGAAACTTCTTCTCAGTGAGGGTGACGGAACACTGGAACAGACTGCCCAAGGAGGTTGTGGAGTCTCCTTCCCTGGAGACATTCAAAACCCACCTGGACGCATTCCTGTGTAACATTATCTAGGTGTTCCTGCTCCGGCAGGGGGATTGGACTAGATGATCTTTTGAGGTCCCTTCCAATCTCTAGCATACTGTGATACTGTGAAGACGATCCGGAAAAGGCTGGCCATGAAAATGGACCGAGAGGTAGCCCTGGACTTATTACAGTGCTTCTTATAAAAGCGGGGAACTGAGCCCTGAACTTTTTACAGTGCTTTTTATAAAAGCGGGGAATTGAGCCTGAGACTCTAAAGCAGCTAGCAGGTCTAGTGGCTAGGGAAGGCTAAGAGATTTTTTTTGCAGATCCTAATACAATATTTGAGGAGAGTGAGTGGCGAAAGTTTGGTGATGAACTATTTGACTCAGTGCTTAATGATTATAAAAAGGCAAAGAAACTCGGTAAACCACGGAGGGAAGTAATGAACTGTATAAAAAGATACAAGGCAGAAAAGAAAACTGCCGCGGTAGCAACGGAGAAACTAGGAACAGACGTCCCCGGTCGGTTGAAACCGGGGGAAGATTACAACTCGTTTCCCCCAACTCGCGGGAGCACAGGGTTTCCCACCCCGCACCCCCCCCCCCCCCTTCCTTTTCTCCCCCTCCTTCATCAGAAGGTGCCGCGGAGGAGGTGTAACCCCCTGCTCCCCCACCACCCCAGTTCCGAAAGTAGGGACTTTGAAAAGGACAGAGAAAGTATATTAGAAGGTATATGTATGATAAAAGTCGAGGAATCCGAAAGAGGGCGGTGCCTCGGCGCAGGATCGATTGCGGCGCCACTGTGAAGCACGCAGTAGAAAATAGGGATCATGCGCTAGCGGGAGATTTAAAGGAACCGCGAGCCTCTCCAACCCACTACGCCCTAGAGTGAAAAAATTTTTAACTCAGTCACGGAGGAGCCAGGTCTGCAGATGGCTACATACCGAACGAGATACACCTGATAAGAAAGACACAGCTGCAAGCAACGGAGACCCCGAGTTCGGCGCAGGATCAGCCCCCGAATCCCCTGAATCCGAGCCAGATTTGTATCCTCTGCTTCCAGACCCTGACTCTGTGTCTCCCGGGTCGGTCTGCTCAGACTTACTGGCCCTGGGCAATGGGCATCTTTGCATATCCTGTGTTTACTACACAGCAGGGGGCTAAAGAGTGGGAAGCTCTTGATCTCAAAATAGTTAAGGAGGCCTGACAAACAGTGACCACGTATGCGTTAAAATCCTCTTATACTCAAGCTGTATATGTTATGATTTTTTCTTGCAATTGACAGGGAGAGCCCATACAGTTTCTCTGTGATACTCATGTACTAGAAGTTGGTAAATATAAGTATGGCCAGGTTTCTATCAACCCTTGGAGACCTCTGTAGATACTGCTGGCCACTTCTTCCAGCACAGGCTGGCCACCTGTGTCGGAATGAGTGTGCATTTTGGTCAGTATAAAAGCCCAAGCCTCATACGATGTGGGGGAGGCAGAGCCTCTGCGGGGACGCCCGCTAAGGTTGAGCCTGCCACCTCGCACTGCAATGATGCTTCTCAGAGCTGGTTTGCTGTTAGTCTCCACAGGGTCCTTGTGCCACGTTCTGTACATGGGACTGTAGTGGGAGTAATGATGGTTTTTGCAGGGACTAAAAAAAAAAAAAAAAAAAAAAAAAAAAAAAAAAGGGGGGGGGGGGGAGAGAGAGTAATGATGCTGCACTTAAACTGTCTAACCTGTCTACTTCTCAAGAACTGGAGAACTGATAACCTGGGGGAGGGAGTATGTTTGTGTCCTCCTGCCTACAGGTCCATGGTGACTGCCTGCAAAGTTTGTCAAGCCTTGCCATGAGCTGGACAGACGAATGGATAAACCTGATGCCTCAGCTACAGGAGCTGACCGTGAATACCCCAAGCAGACTGAGATAGAGGAAGAGAAAAACGAATGACTGCAAAACATCACTTGGGGGCAACTGAAAAGTAACATCCTGAATATGTGTGCTTGTAAAGTAGCTATTATTAGAGGTTGTGATTTTGTGTATAAAACCACCTGTATTTACTAGCTAGTTGCTAATAAGAAACTGCACCTTGTATAGATTTGTCACTTGTAAAAGAGATGTTAGAGTATGGAAATTTGCAGTAGCTGCTAGAAAATGCTAAGGCAAAAGCTAGAAAAATTTTAATACAATGGTAGTGTTATAAAGCAGGTGATGGAACAAATTTAAGAGGGGGGGAGAATTCCACTGGTAAGAAATTTCTTTGGCTAGTCCTTCACTGCCATCAGCATCTTCAACATGCTGCTGCACCCTGTAATAGTTACTCTGCTAATGTAAATGTGTGTGTGCCTTGCTGTAGTAGCAACTTGTTACTGGATAAAACAAAAGGGGGAAGATGTGGAGACAGTGTTCTCACAGGAGAATGCATAATTGGTACATAAACTTTGAATAGTCCTGAAAGATACAGCAAGGCCATGGGAGGCCTGAAGAAACCTGTGTTTAACCAATTATATGTTAGAAACTAAGGGTCTTCAAAACATGTATCCAATCATAATATGCCACTGTAAGTGCTTCAGGTCAACTAAGCAGACTGGGTTGCTGAGTTGCTAAGCAGATAATTCTACATTGAAGGCAATTCCTGATTTGTTTTAATGTTGACTCTGTAAGACATGCAACACTGCAGAACCTTTTGTTGTTGGAACAGGGACATGGATATGAAGAGTTTGATGGAGTGTGTTGTATGAGTCTCTCTGATTATGCTAATTCGATGCACGCACAGCTGAGAACCCTGGCTCAGCATACCCAGCAATAGTAAATGAGCAATATCCTAAGAATAACTAGATGGTTGTCTTCATGGGGCATTACAGGTTGAGTCAAACACTGTTGTTTGAAGTATTGCACTTATGTATCATTGTTAGGTTAATCATTGTAGCTATTAGACTTGTTTATAGTTGTGTGATAAAACAGGTGAACAGAATAACCCATAATGCCTTGCTTGCACAAAGAAAAAGGGGGGAATTGTTGCAGAATGACTCTACGAGCAGGACCATAGAGTTCTGGAGGATTGTGCAAGCAAGGCAGGGGGTGGCCTCCACAGGTGGCCGGAGACCGGACCTGGGAGGAGAATGTGGAGGAAGCTGTGGGGGCTAACCAATACTGTTATGCCAAGAAGGAGTGGCTGAATACCACTCCTATATATGTGTGAACTGCGTCACAAATGAAGTAGAAGTTGCTTATCACCCATATTGGGTTGGCCTGTCTGCTTCTCCTCGCTGCTTACACTCCCCCCCTTTTGTCTCAATAAGGATCAGCAACATCTTGGATTTGAGCTGCATGTTAGAGAGTCACAAAGCAGATCCTGCATCAGCTACATTTCCTTTCATCCAGGCACTCCTGTTAAGTGCATATGGTTATTTTTTAATTTTCTCTTCCAGGCTGTTTCTGAATATATTCTATATCCTCCGGTTCAGACCTTGGGAAATAAATACAACAAAATATAAACAATATTGTTGTATATGGCATGAAGACTCTCAGAAGGTATCACTACAAATATTTAAGCGCTTAACTGGTTGGTAGGAATTTCTTTCCTGTTGTGTCATAGCTCCTTTTCATGGTTGGTAACTTTGCAGAGATGTGGCACAGGATGAAATAACTTTTCCTTATTTCTTTGTTGCAATGTCATCTCCAGATGAGCACCTGAGGCAGCCATGAACACAGCAAAATATTTTCTGAAACCTAGAATGTCCTTACAGAATTGCCATCCTGTTTTAATTGGGTAGAAAGATTCTCAATGTGGACTTTTTCATGCACACACAGTCTGATTTCATTTTCTTCATGCAAGTCAGTCCAGGGTGCTGCTATACTGCTGTGGCCTGATGCAAAACACATCCCACCAGTCCCAAAAATAACTAGGGTGGTTCTTTGTTGTTTTGGGGTGGTTTTTTTTTTTTTTTTTTAATTCTAAAAAGTGTCAGTTTGGGCTAGGTCTGGTCATATTCTGCTATTTCTATGTACTGCCCCAAATATTTTGATTGGACCACCTTGATGACACTCTTCCCCATTTAAACAAGGCCTTTTTCCTTTGATTCTCTCTAGGACATGATCTTCCCAGGTTTGACTGAAAACAGGGATGTCATCAATACAAACCACAGCAAAGTTAATTCAGTCCACCTAAAAGCCCCATCTATCTGTCTCTGGAAGGTAGAAATTGCAGAGGAGTTGGACTAGATGGCTGATGTGAAGGGTTAACCAATGTACAGGGGGGTAGGTCAAGCTGCTTGCTTAAGTGTTACTGTTTGCTCATGCTTATCGTACTTACAATGTACAAGGGGGTAGATCAAGCCACTTGCTTAACAATGTTACTACTTGTTCATGCTTATCGTACTTGCCGTATATGCTAGAACAAGATATAAGGATGTGGCTATTGTTAAGAAGTAGGGACCATGACTTGATTCCCGTCCTTTGGATGCCTAGGCCGGCTGAAATTGGCTCTGCAGTTTAGACAATGACCAAGCCTCCAGGGAGCATGCATAAAGACTAGAGATGAAAAGTTCAGGCTTGTGGAAGACTCGTTTACTTCATCTTGAGACCCTTACCCACGACCACCAGGAGGCACTGCGCAGGCGCAAAGGACTTCTTAGCTCATTATAATATGAAGCGGGGATAGGACATGCATACGTATAGGCGTGTTGTGCAACCTCATGCATATGTAAACTTTAGAAAATAAATGTAAGGGGGAAACGACGCTGAGGTGCGCATGCTTTAGGAGGAGCTATCCCCCATGCGCCTCAGCGTTGAATAAAGCATACCTACTTTAAAACTTTAACGAGTTGTGGAGTCTATCCATGCATCATGACCTTTGAAGGTCCTTTCCAACCCAAACTATTCTGTGATTCTATGATTCTATGAAATCTGAATTCTAGAAATTTATTTTTGATACTTCACTGAAGAGTTTGAAGGGCCTCGTGTTGCACAAGTTATGTAGTTTTTTGGACTAAGTACATTAACACAAGCATTTATTTAGATTCCTTAGTTAAGCATGTTTTGAGGATCAGGATCTGGTTTTTAATAATTACATACTTAAGTAGAATTCATGTTTTTTTCATCCTCTCACCTATTCATCCTCAGGCAACTATACTGCTAGCTCTTTACTGGTGATATGTAAGAAAATAAAAGTACATCATAGTACTAGAAGCACTCTATTTGACTAGATTTAACATGATGATGTCTATTCCTTCCTCTGTAAACAGCTCTTATTTTCTCACCACTCGTATGAAAACTGAATTACTTTTTTTATTCTGACATTTCACCACCCAATTCTAACTTAGATCTGAATATTTGGATAAATACTCCAGTGACTATAGTTCCTTTTTAGAGTTGTTAGAGAAAAAGTAGGTTTTGGTCAAGAGTTCACCTAATGAATGACTATTTCATTAATGAATACATTCTTGCGCTGAAAATCAGTTTTGTTCAATATATACAACTGCAGTATGTCTTAATTCCCAAACCACTGAAAACAAAGTTTTCACTAACATGATAAGGGGGCTAGGATGATCAGGGGACTGGAGCACCTCCCGTATGAAGACAGGCTGAGGAAGTTGGGGCTGTTCAGCCTGAAGAAGAGAAGGCTGCGTGGAGACCTCATAGCAGCCTTCCAGTATCTGAAGGGGGCCTGCATGGATGCTGGGGAGGGACTCTTCATTAGGGACTGGAGTGATCAGATAAGGGGTAACGAGTTCAAACTGAAACAAGGGAAGTTTAGGTTAGATATAAGAAAGAAGTTGTTTACTGTGAGGGTGGAACAGGTTGCCCAAAGAAGTGATAAGCACTCCATCCCTGGCAGCATTCAAGGCCATGTTGGATGGAGTCTTGGGCGACATGGTCTAGAGTGAGGCCTCCCTGCTCCTGGAAAGGGTGTTGGAACTAGATGATATTAAGGTCCTTTCCAACCCTAACTATTCCATGATTCTATGACTACCAGAGGACCTTAAATTCACAAATAGGAAGTAATTTTTTCCTAAAGCTGATTTGATTGTTACTCACTAAATTCTTAGGGCTTGCCAACAATACTGGATCATATTTTGAGCGAGAAGGTGATACCTCCAGCACAGAGCTGTGACAAATTACAGACCAGTACAATCTCATACCCCAAATTGTTTTTCATTTTGCACAGACTTGTTTCTCTGTTTTTCATAGACAGACAACATTAATTTTCTATTCTTAGCTGGCAGGGGAGACACCATGATCAAACAGGTGGTTTTCCCAAGGCAAAGCTCATCCCTTGCATTCTGGATATGCAGACCCCTGAGATTTCCCCAAATGTGAGAAACCTGACTGAACCAGCTACTAAGAAGGAAAAAAAATAACTGCTACAGCTGAACACAGGGCACAGTGATACCTTTCTGTGATACATGGTTAAAGTAAAAGACCATATCAGACTACCAATTCAGAATTTTTAAAAAACTGTACTAACTAGATTTTTCTTCTTTTCCATGCATCCGTTCTCTTTCTTCGTCTATAACAATACCCTTACTCACTTGCTGACTGTCCTACATACTAAAATTTTTCATTTCTTCTCTAACATTTTTATTAAAGAACAACATAGTGCTTTGATTTTTGCCCTGGGACTCCGGAGAATTTGTCACATATCTATTTCACCCACAGTGTGACTGGTTCCTCACTTATTTCTTGAGAGAGAGAGAGAAAGAAGGGAGAGGTCAGGTGTGCCTGTGTTGGTTTGCAGTTTTACAGACTTACACCTGCCCTCTTCTTTCTTCCCTTCCCTCCCTCCTTCCCCTGAAATAGTCACGGTTTAAGCCCAGCCAGTAACAGAACCACACAGCCAATCACTCACTCCCCCCCTTCTTCCCCCCCACCCCCAGAGGGATGGGGAGGAGAATCGATAGAATGTAACTTCCACAGGTCAAGATAAGAACAGTCCAGTAACTAAGATATAATACAAAACTACTACTACTGCCACCAATAATAATAATAATGATAAGGGGAATAACAAGGGGAGAGAATACAATCACTCACCACCCGACGACTGATACCCAGCCCAACCTGAGCAGCCATCTGGGCCTTCCGGGTAACTCCCCCCAGTTTATATACTGGGCAGGATTTGCTGTGGTATAGAATACCCCTTTGGCTAGTTTGGGTGAGGTGTTCTGTCTCTGCTTCCTCCCGTCTTCCCGTGCCCTTCCTCACTGGCAGAGCATGAGACTGAGAAGTCCTTGATTGGAGTCATCATTACTTAGCAACAACTAAAAACATTGGTGTGTTATCAGCCATTGTTCTCAGACTAAAGTTGAAAACACAGCACTGCACCAGCTGCTTAGAAGAAGAAAAATGACTGCAACTGCTGAACCCAGGACAAATATATAAAAAAATAATTCCCATTCATATTGTATATGTGCATGCACTGGGAGAAATTACAGGCATTCTGCTCGGCAGCGCCTTGACAACTTCAAGGCTTCCATGTCCATGGGTTCCAGTATCACTGCAAAGTTTCCCAGGGTCCCTAGGGAAAGGGAGGGGAAGAGAGGAGCAGAGGTGCTGGAACCAGAAGTAGTGCAGGATGAAAGGGGCATATACATCTCTGGTAGGAAAATGGGAGTTTTGCTGGCTGACTGTGAAAGTAGTAAAACATACATTGAATCAAATAATAACCTGATATGGCATAATAGCAGGCTTGTCCTCAGATAGAGGTCTGCATTTTGTTGTAGAAGTAGTTAGGAAGGTGGGAGAGCGTTTGGGAATCAAGTGGGATCTGCATACTCTATATAGCCCTCAGGCTAGTGGAAAAGTGAAATGTCTGAATCAGACACTCAAGTAAAAATTAAAATATGCCAAGAAAATTCTTTAACTTGTTGTGGTTTAAGCTCAGCCATAAATCACGCAGTCGCTCTCTCACTCCCCTCCTTTTCTTCCCTTCCACCCCCCACCCCCACACCCACTCCAGGAGGGATGAGGAGGAGAATTGAAAGAATGTAACTCCCACGGGTTGAGATAAGAACAGTCCAGTAACTAAGGTATAACACAAATCACTACAGATACCACCGATAATAATGATGATAAGGGAAATAACAAGGGAAGAGAATACAATACCACCCGCAGAAACGAGCTCGACAGAGCAGAGAGTGCCCTTCAGGGTAACTCCCAGTGGCATCCCGGGCATGATGTGCTCTGGCATGGAATACCTGTTTGACTAGTTTGGGTCAGGTGTCCTGTCTCTGCTTCCTTCCGGCTTTCCCTCCTCCCTGGCAGAGCATGAGACTCACAAAGTCCTTGGCCAGACCAAATGTCTGAGCAGTAACTAAAAACATCAGTGTTATCAGCACTGTTCCCAGGCCGAAAGTCAAAAACACATTGCTGCACCAGCTACTAAGAAAGAGAAAAAATGACTGCTACTGCTAAACCCAGGAGAGTATCGACCCCTTATTCCACACCATTCACATCATGCTCAGATCCCACATTTTCAATATACCATCACTCTGACATATATACATCCACATACACACACAGACAGAGAAAGAGATAATTTCTTAGTGCATGGATCAATCCCTATAATGCTGCTGAGTCCATTCAGTCCATGATATCAGGTTCTATCTCTTGTAACAGTGTTTTGGGGCACTGGCACATAAGCTAAAACACTGCCTCTCCCTATTGGTAGCTAAATTAATAGAGCAGTAGTTTACTGCTTAAATCTCCTTTCTCTGCTTTGTGTCTTCATGTAACTGTGTTGGATCATTGAGCTCACGAGCATCTTTGCATATTGTTGAGGCAGAGCTTTTTAGCATGCTGGCCCTAGAGAATATTAGGATTTTATTACATCTTTCCGTGTAAGTCCCCTGCCTGATTCTTAGCAGCCAATGTACAGTTTATCCAGAGGTCAGCGTCACTTTCAGATGAGTAAATTGAGGTACTCAGGAATTAAATTACTTTTCCAAAGTCACCCAGCGAATCAGTTAAATATCCTTGAAGAAAACATAGGTCCTCTTAGTCCTAGTCTAGAACTCGTCACGGACTGACATTGCTTTCCTTTTTCACAATGCCTTTTTCCCTGCCTTAAGAGTACATACACTGTTACACTGACACTTGAGGGTGATGTTTTTACTCTCGTGCATAATGCGTGAGGTGAAGCTCTGTGTGCAATTACTGTAAACCTAACAGACCATGCCCTGTATTTGGGAAGACGCAAAACAAGCTGCTAACGACTGGAAATCAAATTACATTTTTCAATACCTTTTAACTACTCTTTCAAAAACCTCACAATTGTCTTGAAATCCATAGGTACGAACAGTTAACAGTCGTGTAACCAAGAGGCCTACCACAAGCTGCTGAACACTGCTAATATGTAGTGACTGTTTCTGCTATGTGCCTCTTACTGGACTTCTACATCTCTAGACTCAGACAGAAATCGATGTGTTGCTCTTCACCTCCTGATTGCACACGACGGTTCCCTTGTGCTCTCCGCAGCATTTACTAGTTTAGCAGCAGGAACTGGGTAACTTTGCTTTTACATTTTGAAAACTGCCTCCTGTCAAACACATAGCATCAGAAATGCTCCTGTAGGAAATACTAAGAGACAAAAAGGCTTGTGATAAGCTTACTGGGTCACTGGAAAGACAATTTAGAGTAACAGAAGAGGTAGGCAGCCAGAAGGTGAAGAGAACCTACCTGTAAGCTTCAGTGAATAAACCCCGGCTCTCTGAAATCCCATCCCATGAGATAACCCAGCTGGAGGCATTCACCTCTGAGGTCGCTGTGGCCAGTTTACCCAGCAGGGCTGTATCCACTCTCTTGCAGAGGGGAGTCCCTGGATGAATAGGAACTGGCACGCCCAAGTTCCTGCCAACAGTGAAAGGCTGTTCTTCTTTCTGCCTGCCAAAAGTGAGCACCATTCATTTAGGGCCCATGCAAGGAAAGTCACATAATCACAGGAAGGTGTTAGCACATCCTGGCATTACAGCAACAAACTAAATGTCATGCCCCAAAATAGTTAGTACTTAAGGCAGGAAAGGGACTGAGAGCAGAGTCCTCAAATGCAAAGTAGCAATAGGTAATTTCAGGTGTGTAGGTGCTGAGGGAAGAGGATATGAACTGAGCAAGGTGGGACAAGGAAATAAAGGGTAATTTTCTATTGCTACTGTTACAAAGCCATCAAACTTAACATTACTTAAAACTGATTCTAAAGGTTTATATATTCCATTTTGTAATTTTGTGCTCCCCCTTGTCTCAACTAGAAAGAAGTGCAGCAGGGGGGCCAGGAGACCTCCTTGGATGGATAAGGAGCTCCTGAGGAAAATTCAGTTGAAAAAAAGAGGCTTATTATAAGTGGAAGCAAGGACAGGTGGCATGGGAGGAGTACAGGGATGTTGTCCGGGAAGCTAGGGACCAGGTTAGGAAAGCTAAGGCCCAGTTAGAATTAAACTTGGCTAGGGGTATTAAGGATAACAGGAAGGGATTCTACAGGTACACAGCAAATAAAAAACAGACTAGGGACAACGTAGGCCCCCTCAGGAAGCTCTCGGGAGAACTAGCTACACAGGATTTGGAGAAGGCTGAGGTTCTGAATGACTTCTTTGCCTCAGTTTTCACTGGCAAAGGCTCTGACCAAACCACCCAAGTCTTGGAAGGCAGACACAGGGACTGTGAGAATGAAGACCTTGCGCCCACTGTAGGAGAGGATCTGGTTCAAGACCATCTTAAAAATCTGAATGTGCACAAGTCCAAGGGTCCTAATGAAATCCATCTGCGTGTCCTGAAGGAGCTGGCAAATGAAGTTGCGAAGCCGCTGGCCATCATATTTGAGAAATCGTGGCAGTCAGGTGAAGTTCCCAATGACTGGAAAAAGGGAAATATAACCCCCATTTTCAAGAAGGGGAAAATGGATGACCTGGGGAATTACAGAGCAGTCAGTCTCACCTCTGTGCCTGGCAAAATCTTGGAGCAGATTCTCCTGGAAGGCATGCTAAGGTACATGAAAAACAACAAGGTGCTTGGTGACAGCCAGCATGGCTTCACTAAAGGGAAATCATGTCCAACCAACTTGGTAGCCTTCTATGATGGGGCTACGGAACTGATGGACAGGGGTAGAGCAGTTGATGTCATCGAGCTGGACTTGTGCAAAGCGTTCGACACTGTCCCACACGACATCCTTGTCTCTAAATTGGAGAGACATCAACTTGATGGATGGACCACTCAGTGGATAAAGAACTGGCTGGATGGCCTCACGCAAAGAGTTGTGGTCAATGGCTCAATGTCCGGCTGGAGACCAGTAAAGAGTGGCGTCCCTCAAGGATCGGTGTTGGGACTGGTCTTGCTTAACATCTTCATCGCTGACATGGACAGTGGGATTGAGTGTGCCCTCAGCAAGTTTGCCGATGACACCAACCTGTGTGGTTCGGTTGAGACACGGGAGGGAAGGAATGCCATCCAGAGGGACCTTGACATGCTTGTGAGGTGGGCTGATGCCAACCTTATGAAGTTTAACCATGCAAGGTGCAAGGTCCTACACCTGGGTCAGAGCAATCCCAGGCAGAGCTACAGGTTGGGCAGAGAAGAGATTCAGAGCAGCCCTGCGGAGAAGGACTTGGGGGTGCTGGTTGATGAGAAAATGAACATGAGCAGGCCCAGAAAGCCAACCGTATCCGGGGCTGCATCAAAAGGAGCGTGACCAGCAGGTCGAAGGAGGTGATCCTGCCCCTTTACTCTGCTCTTGTGAGACCTCACCTGGTCTGTGTGCAGTTCTGGTGTCCTCAACATAAAAAGGACATAGAACTGTTGCAACAAGTCCAGAGAAGGGCCACGAAGATGATCAGGGGACTGGAGCACCTCCCGTATGAAGACAGGCTGAGGAAGTTGGGGCTGTTCAGCCTGGAGAAGGCTGCGTGGAGACCTCATAGCAGCCTTCCAGTATCTGAAGGGGGCCTATAGGGATGCTGCGGAGGGACTCTTCATTAGGGACTGTAGTGACAGGAGAAGGGGTAATGGGTTAAAACTTAAACAGGGGAAGTTTAGATTGGATATATGGAGGAAATTCTTTCCTGTTAGGGTGGTGAGGCACTGGAATAGGTTGCCCAGGGAGGTTGTGAATGCTCCATCCCTGGCAGTGTTCAAGACCAGGTTGGACGAAGCCTTAGGTGAGATGGTTTAGCATGAGGTGTTCCTGCCCATGGCAGGGGGGTTGGAACTAGATGATCTTAAGGTCCTTTCCAACACTAACTATTCTATGATTCTATGATTCGATGAAATCCCCCCTTTTTCCAACCTTTTGCAAATTCTTTGGCAACACTTTATATACTACCATTGAAGTCTAAAGTCTTTTTGAAATAATTTCCCATTTCTACTTGATGCTTGATTTCATTTCTCTTCCAATCTTCATAATTTATCATAGACCATTTACAACACCAGAGGGAACATTGTATCATACCGCAAGTAATCAATATTAAAACAATTAACATCAATATTACTGCAACCAGTTGCCTCAACCAGGAGAGATTAAGTAACCATGAAGTTAACTTTTTCTGTATTTCTTCAAAAACCCAGGAGGTGTCATCCATGGCCATTTCATGAAATATTTTAGCTTGTTTCCAAATTTCCTCCAGATCTGTTTCACTTCTGTCACTTTGGTCTATATAGGAACAACTTTCATTGATTATGGAACAAACCCCACTTTGTGATGCCAGTAACATGTCTAGAGCCATTCGATTTTGTAATATCACCTTAAATAGGCTAGTTATCTCTTGTTGTTCTGCCTGAATTATAGCAATAGTTTTACTTTCCATTTCCTTTATTGTTGCTGAGATATTTACAATTGCCTTCTCTAATTCACTTACTCCCAAAGATGGAATTAGCCCTCTTGCCGCAGGAAAAATATGGACTCAGTCAGAGATCAATATGATCAGACAAAAGCCATTTATTGCAAAGCCTTAACTCCTTATATACTATTGCTTACATGCACTTACAGTGATTTGGCATATTATAATTGGATACATGTCTTGAAGACCCTTAGTGACTAACATATAATTGGTTAAGTACAGGTGTGAGAACTTGACCTCGAAAGCTTGCCAACAGTCCACAGTTCTCATAACTCAGTGAATTCCAGCTTCTTCTTATCTTGCTTGCTTAAGCTTCCTCGGGCCTCTCATGGCCTTGCTGTATCTTTTGGGATTATTCAGAGTTCATGTACCAATTATCCATTCTCCTGTGAGAACACTATCTCCACACCCTCTTACAAAACTATGAAATGCAGTGTGCCATTCAGTAATAGGGTTAAACCCTCACTTAATCCATTTAGCAAAACTTCTAATCCAGGTTCCAGAAGAATACCTGACAATAATAGCAAAATTGGGTATTACAGCACCTAAGGTGCATGCCCCCTTCCAGTTGGGAGGTATCACAGTATCACAGTATGCTAGAGATTGGAAGGGACCTCGAAAGATCATCTAGTCCAATCCCCCTGCCAGAGCAGGAACACCTACATAATGTTACACAGGAATGTGTCCAGGCGAGTTCTGAATGTCTCTAGGGAAGGAGACTCCACAACCTCCCTGGGGAAGCCTGTTCCAGTGTTCTGTCACCCTCACTGAGAAGTTTCTTCCCAAGTTTAAGTGGAACCTCTTGTGTTCCAGTTTGTACCCATTACCCCTTGTCCTATCATTGTTTGCCACTGAGTAGAGCCTGGCTCCATCCTCGTGACACTCCCCCTTTATATATTTATATACACTCTCCTCTTCTCTAAACTATACAGACCCAGCTCCCTCAGTCTTTCCTCATAAGGGAGATGCTCCACTCCCTTAATCATCTTAGTTGCCCTGTGCTGGACTCTCTCCAGCAGGTCCCTGTCCTTCTTGAACTGAGGGGCCCAGAACTGGACACAATATTCCAGATGGGGTCTCACCAGGGCAGAGTAGAGGGGAAGGAGGACCTCTCTCGACCTACTAACCACCCCCCTTCTAATACACCCCAGGATGCCATTGGCCTTCTTGGCCACAAGGGCGCAGTGTTGGCTCATGGTCATCCTGTCGTCCACTAGGACCCTCAGGTCCCTCTCCCCTACACTGCTCTCTAACAGGTCGTTTCCCAACCTATACTGGAACCTGGGGTTGTTCCTGCCCAGATGCAGGACTCTACACTTTCCCTTGTTATATTTCATCAAGTTATTCCCTGCCCAACTCTCCAGCCTGTCCAGGTCTCGCTGGATGGCAGCACAGCCTTCTGGCGTGTCAGCCACTCCTCCCAGCTTAGTGTCATCAGTAAGCTGGTAGAGTCTTATAAGCATTTTCTCCACATAACCAATACCATCCTTTCCCTTTAGGAACAGGCCACCACTGGACTACGATACCATCTATATTAATAGTATGATTGCAATTTGAATGGTGACCTACATCTCTGGCATTTAAACAAGCATGATCTCCTACCCTGGTTCCTGGTGGAATACATCTTTGTGCACAGGTGTAATATTTATTTCCTGGATTAGGATTAACTATTCCAAATTTTAACCTTTCCTTTGAATACAGATTGCTAGTGTTCACCCACAAATTTGTCCATGAGACAGTGTTAGGAATTGGAACTCCAATTAATGGGAGATCCAGGCTTTCTCCTGATTTAGGCAACTGTGCACACACCCAACAGTCACTACGATTAAAAACATTAGTAACATTCTGCACTAATTTCAGGTATAAATTCTGGTCACTTAGTTAGCTTGGGTGGGCTCCACATGTGTTTTGTACAGAATAATGTAGGAAAAGAATGAGAGAACATAGAGTGCTCCAAGTGCTCTAAATTGCCTGACAGCAGCCAGTGTCTGTTCCTGGAAAAGCAAGGCTTTGGTAAGGTGTCAGAAAGGGGACCGTTGCTTTTTGCAAACAAATTGTTCTTTCTCATGCAAAGAGGGTCAGTTATTGCTGTATAGGACAGTGTTGATGTATCCTTATGCTCTGTGTCTACTTCCACCAAAATCCAAACTCTCAAAGAACTACTACTGCATAATGTGCCTTGTCAGAAGTGGATGTGCAGGAGAGACTGAGTCAACTTTCAAGGTTATTCCCCTTGCCCATTCTGGCCAGGGCATACAGCTCTGGGATGAAGTTTGCCGTAGTTATGTAAGTAATGAAAGTATTCAGTTTTGTCTGTGACCCTTCCTACACATCTCTGCATAGCAAGAGCAGTTTTTCTGTTACCGGCACAAGTGTTTTAGAGCTTGTGTTTACCCACTATAGTCCTGGGAGCAGGTGCGTATCAACCAGTCTCATTTACTGGGTGAGAAAGGAAGATGCAGAAACACAGGTTTATTTGGAAAAGTGTTCTCGAATTCATGAGAATTTCTATCATTGTGGTTCTCAAAAGACAGTGGAAGAATTTGAAAGCTCTGCCTCAAACTTGCCCAAAGACCAGCCAGGTTTCAAAGCAGAGGCTTAGCTGCTTTTGCACAGTGATGACCTTAATGAAGATCCAAAAATAATTGTTTTTTTACTTGAGTGTGGGGTTGAATTGAAGTGTTTTTTGAAAATTAGAAATATTTATCAAATGTTATATCAGGGTTATTTTCAGGTGTTTAAATTTCAATGTACTGCTGTAGTTAGGTACATCCCAGACAATTCCCCACCATCCTGATACCCAAACACTAAAAAAGAAAGGGATTAGGTTTTATTTAACCTAATGGGTTAAATTTATTTAACCTAAGGTACTGGTTTTAACACCCAAACTGAGAAAATACATTAATTGAACAACATAATTAGGGAAGAGTAATTTGATGCAAAGACTACTCCTGTTTTAATATTGTGAGATAGGTAACAGAAACTGTGACATTTCCACAGCTTGTACAGAATGGCACAGCTCAGTTGATTTCAGTTTGGTTGTGGTGATTTACACAAGCTTCTGGTTTTGATTTGGCCTCTGGTTTTCAATTGTTCTTATTTCCTCACTATTACTTTTTATGTGAGCAGCTTTTCTTTGTTTGTGTATCTTAAAAGATTATTTCTGACATTCAAATTCCATATCTCTAGGTTTCAGTCGTGTGGTAAGCAGCCCTGTTTGCCAACCGTATAGTTTAAACACCTGCATTAGACACTACTACAAGTCCTTATATATGTAAACAGGTTACATAGTATGGGAGTGCAGTGTTGAATGATCTAATGAGACATCAAGCAGAATGATGTGATTTGTATGGAGCTGCTAAATTTCAGAGCCTGTGAACACAGAATTCAGTGCTTATCACTGTGGTATTGATTTTTCTTCCTGTACAGACTTTTAACACAACCAATGTCACTAAACTGTGTCCAGGTGCTCAGTGTACTTTTGCTTTTTATGGAGGAGAAAGCCTGTACCATAAGTACATCTTCATCTTCCAGTTAGCCTTTGTCTTTCTCTGGCTGGTGAACTTTGCAATTGCATTGGGTCAGTGGACCCTTGCTGGTGCCTTATCCTCCTATTACTGGGCCTCTCGAAAACCAGCTGATGTTCCACTATGGGCACTCTTCATTTGGACGAGCAATATGGTAAGACTGTGATGTGAACCCCCCCCCCCCCCACCGCACCTCCCGCGGCACGCGCACATCCCCTGTCCCCAACGGCAGAGCTGGATATTGCCGGACGGGAAAGACGGGCAGGCTCCCAGCGACCAGAAACAGGATCAAATGAAGGCGTACGGTAAAGGAGAGTGGGAGGAAGGGACGGGGAGACCGAGACCAGAACACGAGAGAGAAAGGGAAGGAGAATACAAAAAGGAGTGGGGTGCGTGCATGTTTCTTTACACAGAAGCCTTCCCACCGGGACGGGAGGGAGGGGGGGAAGGGGGGTGCGGGGCCAGTGGGAGGAGTGCATTGCTGTGCAGGGAGGGAGATAGATAGATTAGATAGATAGATAGATAGATAGATAGATAGATAGATAGATAGATAGATAGATAGATAGATAGATAGATAGAAAAAATAATGAATGAATAAAATGGAAAAAAAATAAAAAATATGGATTCAGTAAAAAGAAATGGAAATAGGAATTAAAGGACGAATTCACAAATGCATGAATCCATGAACGAATCATTCACAAAATCATTAACAAATCGATTGGATGGACAGACGCGGTGCAGACCTAAATGAGTAGGGGGGTCGGAAGGGCCGGAGGCCGGCTCGATGCCACAGACTGGTGCGGTAGGTACCGAAAAAAAAAAAAAAAAAAAAAGTAGAGGCCAGTTCTACCACCGGCACTGCCCCGCCCCCCCATACACAGCCCCCCATAGCGAGCCAGGGGAGGCCAGGTCTACCTGAAGGGAGGGGGTGTGAAATACGAGCTCACTCCTCTAATCGAGATAACAGGGCTTTATTGAGGGACAAAGCTGTGATAAACACATAAATGTACTGGCTTTCGCAAATCATAGGTGTGGTTATGTGGATATAACTGTAGGAGTTTACAATAACAGAAACAAAGCTCGCTAAAGACACAAGATTAGACAAAAAGGGCCAGAACCCTTGAGCAAAACGGAGTCACATAGCAAAATAATTTGTAAAGGTAAAAGAAAGGGGGGGGGGATGGGGACAGGGACGGACTTGATATAAGAAAAGCTAGTGCCTGGAAAACATAAAGTACTTTTTAGCTTAACTTAGGTTTTAGAAAGAGAACAATGTTTATGTTGTAAGTCTGTGGTGAGATAACAGGATTTAGTGGCCCCACTAAAGGTGAACAAGTTATTTCACACCATCCTTCTACTTATCAGTTAGTTTAGAGACAGAGCCTCCCAAACATCTGCTAGCTTGGGATACTCCTTGTCTGCCCATCCTGCAATAAATTTTGCAGGCAGGTCACAGTTTTAAATTTTTGCTAGTTATCAGAAGAATTACAGATATGGCTGGTTTCAGCTAGTTGTGTGATTACTGGGGCGTCCAACTGTGCCAAAGGTGAAGAGTACACTGTGAGGAAGACTGCTTACTTCATCTTGAAGACCCCTACTCACAAGAAGAAGACTGCTTACTTCATCCTCAAGACCCCTGCCCACAATCACCGGAGAGCAGTGTGCAGACGCCAAGAGGAGGAGACTTATTATCATAAGTTCCTGGAGCTAGTTATAATATTCCCCACCTATACGCGGGAATTATGAATATGTATGTGACTAATGCAATAGTGAAAGTATATAAACCTGTAACAAATACTAATCACTTGCACCTCTGGTTACGGTCATGCGCCCAGCGCTGTTGCTTTTGCTTTATTGACTTTGTCCCTCAATAAAACTTTGTTATCTTGTTTAGAGGAGTGAGTTCGTATTTCACAAATGGGGGCTCATCCAGGATAAAGCCTGCTTTGCTTCCGTGGGCCTAGGGTAATCTGAGTGAAAGGTGTGCCCTGCCCTGCCAATTTCGGCAGTTTGCTCGGTTTCTTCTGGTCTCATCGGTGCTTGCAGGTTATAACTTGGGCAAAGATAGGGACTCATAAAGCAAAAGCAGGGAAGGGCTCCCAGGAAAACCGCAGCTGCCTGTAATTCATATGCATGAAGACCTGGACAAGAAAACGGACTGTAAGTATTGTTTGGTTAGGCGGGAATATGGGGGTGATCAGTGTGTGAATGAGACATGGACTCAGTAACCTTGAATTTTGCTGTGCCCCATTTCTCAAATACAGAATAAAAATAACGTTTTAAAACAGAACACATAGCTCTTTCTATAAGACTTCATTGCGTCAAGTGAGTGTTTTTTGCCTGTTAGTCTTGTGCAAACTTCTTAGATCACCAGAATTCATTCTTTCCATAAAAATTTTAAAGATAAGGCTCTCTCCTCCCTACCCTCAGACCTTCATTATGTTCTGTCCTGGGTTCAGCTGTAACAGTTATTTTTCTCCTTCTTAGTAGCTGGTGTAATGCTGTGTTTTTGACTTTAGTCTGAGATTGATTGATGGCTTGGCTTCGTGAGCGAAGATTTGGGAAGGGCTTACTACAAGCACGATGACCAAGGGCATGTGGGATATGCAAATCTGGTTGGAAAAAAAGGCTGCTTAGGCAATCAGGAAGTGTCCAACCATGACTGTCAACTCCTGAGCTAACTCGAGCTACCCATGCGCTGGTCCGCCCACATGCAACGTTGGATCTGCAGCTTCCCATGCACCTTGTCACCTACCGTTTCGACCCTTGCTCGTCCATACAGACAAGTGAGAGTAAGCCCTTCCAGCCTGTGCAGTGGATTTTTTAGGTGAAGTGCAGCTTGTGCAGAACTGGCCCCACCCTTTAAACCTGAGAACAGTGCTGATAACACACCAATGTTGTTAGTTGTTGCTAAGTAATGTTGACTCCAATCAAGGACTTTCTGAGTCTCATGCTCTGCCAGGGAGGAGGGGAAGTTGGGAGGAAGCAGAGACAGGACACCTGACCCAAACTAACCAAAGTGATACTCCATACCACAGCAGGTCATGCCCAGTATAGAAACTGGGGGTTACCCAGAAGGCCCAGATCACTGCTTGGGTCAGGCTAGGTATTGGTTGGTGAGTGATGAGCAATCATATTGGGCATCACTTGTGTTTATTGTTTTTTTCCCTTTCCCCTTTTAGTTTTATATTCTCACCCCTTGTTATTTCCTTTATTATTATTGGTGGTAGGAGTAGTGGTTTTGTATTACACCTTAGTTACTGGACTGTTCTCATCTCAACCTGTGGGATTTACATTCTTTTGATTCTCCTCCCCATCCCTCCAGGAGTGGGGGGAGGAGGGGAGGAGTGAGCAAGCGGCTGCGTGGTTCTCAGTTACTGGCTGGACTTAAGCCATGACAGTTACTAGGTGTGCTTTCTGGTTTAGGATGGCAGCCTTCTTACAGAAATGGAAAGTTGGGTGGGGGTGGAATATAATGAGTTATTTTAGGAGTATCTGAGTGTATTAACATTGCGAGGTTAGCTAGAAAGATTCCATTTGGGGCAGAAGGATGCATCAAGCATCCATCAGGGCTTTGGAAGATACTCTGCACTACATTACACATGGAGGGATTTCATTATGGACTATCAAAGAAATTGTTGCTACGGAAGACAGAAGAGACGATCTTCCCAGTGGAATTAATAGTGCCTTCGCTATCCGAGCTGGACTCTGAATCACTGCTGCCCGAGTAGGTGCCCAGGCCAGGCAGGATCCCAATGCACACGGCTGCTGAGGAACAGTGGACTGTGGAGCCTCCCACCGAGCTGCTCCCCAAGGGAACACAGGATGTTTTTTCTGAAAAAGAGGTACCACAGTCAAAAAAGAGTACATGGGGAAAAGGCTTTTAATCAGCCTTGTGGCAGTTACCTGCTATTGCCACAGCAGTGAATGACTGCAGGATTTAATTAAAGCATAAGGCAGCTTTATGTTGCAATGAAGCTATTCTGACAGGAAGGACTTGCTACCTCAGGGTATTTTTTTTATTTTCCTTTTCTCATCACTAGTTTCAGTCCAGCTCTATGCTGGCATTACAGATTTTCATTCTGAAGTTGTCAGTTTCATGCTTGTCAAGTACCAAAGCCACTAAATAAGAAGAAATAGCTCTGCTTTGTGTAATTGAGTATTTTTTTGCAATTTAACAGCATAGTTGGGGAAAAGCTTTATTCTGCCAGCCAACATCTCCCATCTTCCACAGCTGATTATTTCTAGTGTTCTGAAAGTTTACTGAACAGAAGGAGATTCAGGAAGCTCCTTGGGTTGCTATTATACAATTGCAGCTCATCCTATTTGTGTCAGAGTATCCTGACAGCAAGTCAACTGCAGCCCTGACAGCTAAGATTGAAATGCAACTTAATTTTGCTTCTAGTTCCCCATAATTTTCTGAAACAAATTGGTTTCAGGATGCAAAAGATCACTCCATCACATGAAAAGCTAATAGCGGATATATACAAATACATCAAATGCTGCTGTGAAGAGGAAGGGTTGATATGTTCTCCATGTCTCCTTTTGGCAGAACAAGCATTAGGCTCAAAATGCAGCCAAGGAGACTCTTATTAGTTATCAGGTAGAACTCCTTAAGGGTAAAATCAGTTATGCATTAGAATAAACTGCCTAAGGAGGGTGCACAATCTCTATCTGTGGAGATTTAAGAGCAGCTTAGACAAATGCCCATCAGGAATAATTTAGGCAGGGGACAGAGTGATGACCCGTAGAGGTTCCCTCCAGCCCTATTTTCTATGAAGACTGTTGTCAGTACCTATAGTTACCATTTCTGCTGCTTTAAGAGAGAACATGCTAACTGTGATCTGTGCTGTCTTGCATAATGAAGGACCAGACAAGCAAATCCTCTATCAGATTTAACACCAAGTCAGTTGCTGTTCAGGCAAGAGACAGCCAGCTTGCCACATGCAGAAATGAGGACATACCTTGATTCTTTTCGTCATGATCAGTATCTAGTTTCAACCTCTTCACACTGTTACCACCATCTGAACTGTGGACAAAATAAGAAAGTGTCTTGTTCCTCATAAGGTAATCATTTAATTACTGTGAAGTTAAAGTCACATCTTTGCCTCAAATGCTATAGCAAATGCCAGTGGTATCCCCTGATGACCATCACCACTTCTAACTGCTATTGAGTGGAGCTCCTTGGGGAACATGCAGGATCCTAGACATAGCCAACACCTACATTGCAAGTAGGTTAACCTGGGAAACAGACAAATTTGGACTCTGGGAGTCCAAGTTAGACCTCTTGCACAGCAGCCCAGAGCTGCCTATTCAGCTGGAAGTACCTCAAAGGAGATCATGAATGATGACCTGAGCTTTAGCCACTCCACATGCCCACAGGCTTGCTCATGTGGATGACGACCATAGTTGCTGGTGCAACACCCATGTCTCTTCCCTTCTATAGTTTCAGTTTCTTTTTACGCCCCTCTTGTATGTTCCCAATCTTAAGCCATCCACATAAACAAATGCTTCCCAGCTTCAGCTGTGATGAACTAAAGTGATAATGTATGAGCATCCTTATGCATTAACTCTTTCCTGTCCCTGTCAGAGCATACAGTAAAGATAAAAGGTTTTAATAATAATACATCTTTTACAGGAAACTACAAAGCTCAGAGAGCAGATGTTGATCTCATGCTACACTTGGTTTTGTACAGTTTGCAATAAAAGATAAGACAGCAAAAATAGAAGACGGCAAAGCAAGTCTGTGATGGCACTGACATGTCAGTTAATCTGCTCTCTTCAAATCGATGCCATCTGCAGACTTCAGATGTGCCATTAAGCACATGCCAGCTCCTTCTC
Organism: Pezoporus wallicus; assembly: GCF_028554395.1. Lineage (NCBI taxonomy): Eukaryota > Metazoa > Chordata > Aves > Psittaciformes > Psittacidae > Pezoporus > Pezoporus wallicus. The sequence continues at coordinate 47,405 of NW_026636854.1, forward strand.
TACATTCTACTGTGTTAAGTACTAGTAGTTATAAGAAAAAAAAACAACCCACTCAACCCCCCCCCCCCCTCAAAAAAACAACAACAACGACAAAACCAAACACACCCCAAAACATTTTTGGCTGCTTGTTATCAGTTCAAGGCTTTTCTTCTCTGCCTTCCAAAAACCCAAACTACTACCCAACCCTACACACATTAGGTGGTAGAAGTACTTACTTCAGTTTTCAGACATGCAATTACTGCTGTACTGGTAGCTAAACATCACCCTACAAGATAAGCTTCTAAAATAATCTCTCATTCTTTGGGACAAAAACACTGACTGAATTTTGAGATGTCAGTAATCATCTTAAGTATTAGATGACTCATCTGTGGGAAAGAACCCTGGTCCCACATTGCCTAGTTTCTCCAGAACCTGTAGCACACCAGCAGCTGTGTTTGCAGGCCATGATCAAAACAGCAAACAGGTCACAAACCCAACTACCATCTCCCTGGGATGGAAAGAGTGCAAATCAGTGAGGAACAAGGGAAGTTTGCCTGATACCCTCAGGATCAAATTGGTACACCAAGCTCTTCTCTTGTAACCTCTGTCTCCCCCATGCTGCCCCCAGCAGCAATTAAAACACAGATAAAAATCAGTTGATACACTATGCAAAGCTGAAGGAAATCACACAAGTGAGGTGACACTGATATCTATAAAGAGAGACGTAAAATAGATTCCCCCTAGATCCCCAAACGAGATTGGTCAAGCCTGGCAGTCTAGCATAAACAGTCTACCCACTTGCTTTTACACACACTTACCTATTTGAATTGCGTCATGTTTCTCCCACAGTTTGTGAGAGCCTATGGAAACAAGGCTGGTCTTTTCTTCTACCTCCCCCCTTTTTTCTTTAGGGCTAGAGTTCACACCTCACTCTCTGAAGGCAGTATTGGCCTGCCTCACTTTACACTACTAACTGGGTTACATTACTCACGAATTTATAAAGGTGCAAAACTAACCTTCTGTGTTTCACAGCTCCTGCTAACAGCTTTGCCTGAGAGAATGTGTTCTTGTTTTCCATGGACTTCATGGGCAATTTCTTCTCAGTTTCCTTCTTTGGGTCCACACTGACTCCCACTTCAGTGAGAGTGCTGTGAACTAAGGGTTAAGGATCAACCAGGAAGAAATGGCGAGAACAGATACTTCCTCTCCTGATATATTTAGCCAGCTCTGCTGACAGCAGCAACTGAAGTTCATTCACATAGTCTATCAAAATAACCTTATTTGTAATGACATTTAACTGACATCTTTGGCCAAGACAGCAGAGACTTCACCCTCTGGGTGTGGAGTTCTCTCAGTATTAATATCAGCTCTCCCTGTAAAGACATCCAGGCAGCAGATCAGGAGATGCTTTTCTGAAGGCAGAAAGGTGCAACACACGACACATCCAGCACCCATAAACATACCCAGCATCCTGCCTTTTCCTAAAGGTCTTAGGAAATCAGAAAGGTCAGACTGGACTAACAGGGTGTCGTGGTTTAAACCCAGTCAGGTAACTCATTCACTCACTCCCCCCACTTCTTTCCCTCCCCCTACTCCAGGAGGGATGGAGAGGAGAATCGAAAAGAATGCAACTCCCACAGGTTGAGATAAGAACAGTTTAGTAACTAAGGTATAACACAAATCACTACTGCTACCACCAATGATAATAATGATAAAGGAAATAACAAGGGAAGAGAATACAACACCTCAGCACCAGCCGACCAATAACTTGCCCCCCTCCACCCGACCAAGCATCGACCGATACCTCCTCCAACCCTGCAGCCTCCCAGCCCTTCCGGCTAACTCCCAGTTACATCTTGGCCATGACGTGCTGTGGCATGGAAAACCTCTTTGGTCAGTTTGAGTCAGGTGTCCTGTCTCTGCTTCCTCCCGGCTTCCCTTCCTCCCTGGCAGAGTATGAGGATCACAAAGTCCTTGGCCAAACCAAAACATCACTATCAGTTCTGTTCCCAGGCCGAAAGTCAAAACACTGCACTGCACCAGCTACCAAGAAGGAGAAACATGACTGCTACTGCTGAACCCAGGACACAGGGGAAAGAAAAAAAAAAAAAAAAGCAGCACAATACAATACTTCCCCTCTCTATGGGGATCAACGCATTTGTAATTCAAATTTGCTGCTTCAACCCCTAAATCCTTACAAAAAATATAAGTAGCAATATGTGGGCTCACTTCCATTCCTCCAAACCTCCTTTTGCTAAGTCCAGCAGACAGCCTACCACAGCAAAACAGTTCAACTTTATGGTTTGGTACTTATTACTCTAACTTTTTATCTCATCTCTCTGTAAGTGCCACAAGGCTACTACTGCCAGTTTGAACACCAAACCCAAGAGGAAGGAGACACATCTGACTAAAGGGTGCATGTGGTTCAAGATTCATCCAAAAAGATTGTGACAGCACAGGAAAACTAAGTAGCTTGAAACAGTGTTAGAATCATGGGATGCAGCTGAAACCTGTAATGAGGAAGAGAAGCTTAAGCAGGTTGTTAGACAGGATAAGGAGGAGCTTGGTCTGTTATTAAGGCACAATCACACTAAACAGGTCTCCTTCCATGCAGGACCTAGTCCCACCCTGATAACTGTTCATGTCCAAGCTATCCCTGATGAAGCAAGGTCTGTCAAAGATCCTGTTTGTTAATGAGGTGCCAGTAGAGTCACAAAAACTTCTGCAAAACTTTTAAACTCCACATAGCAAAGGCAAATCAACCCGATTTAAAAGGGTATTTGTTTATAAACCTAAATCTAACCTGATTGCAATTCCACTGATCATATGACATCACCACAAGCTGGAGTTTCACAGGTGCCCCAGTTACTGCAGACAAATTGGACAGTGAATTTTACACCAATGGACCATATCCATGAAGTCATAGTTTTTTCCTCACTGAACATCTGCAAATCAAAAAAGCCTTACACCTTCCTTTGAAGTGACACACTCAAAGTCTCCAATCACTTTACAATTAGGAGTATTCTGATGCCATTCCTTCTTGGATTTTCCTGAGGATACAGTAGTAACCCAGACTGCTCCCTATCTCAACTGAAAGCCATGTCAGCCAAAACCCCTGCTAAGTTTTATTTCAGATGGCAGAGGAGTGCCATCCTGTGGCTATCAGAAGCAATCTGAAAGCTCATTGTGTCAAACATGGTTTGATGTTGCAACACACGATTCCACACACCAGTGTTCAACTTCTGTGTGTCCATTCGTTACCTTGTTGCATTCTAACACTGTGCTACAAAAGCCAGGCTGAGGAACCCAAAGACTTTTCTTTTAAACAATACCAAATTACAGGGTTTTCACTTCCATCCAGGATGCCATTCTCCTGACACACCTCAACTACCAGAGACACAGCGCATTTTTAATAGATATTTTCTATGTACTGCTACCATTAGCAAATTTAACACTATCTAGACAAGAAGCATCCCCTCTCAGGAAGACTACATTAGAAATAAACCTCTTGATATTAAATGTCAGCAGCATTTAAAAAGCTGTCCTACAGAAAAGCCTGCTTCTTGGGAGTGGGACTTTTCCTACATTTACATAGGATTTAAGACAAGAGGGTGCTGTTTTCAAACACTTCCTGGGACTGGCTTTAAAAAATAAATAAAAAAATAAATCTTTAAAGTTTAAATCTTTAATCCTTGGGTGACATGGTCTAGTGGGAGACATCCATGGCAGAGGGGTTGGAACTCAATGATCTCAAGGTCCTTTCCAACCCTAACTATTCTATGATTCTATGAAACACTGTCAGACCAGCGGGGTCTGGATAGGGCAAGAAGCAAAACCCCCTAGTTGTTCATGTAGGAGAAAGTAAAATTCCTATGCATCCATGCATATGAATTTCTTGTGCTTGAGAGTGCATTAAAATTTTCCACGGCATATTTATCCTTTAAGGAACATGATTTCATGTAGAGGTTTTTACCTTGAAAGTAATTCCTCTGGGTAGCTTAAATTGGGTGTTATACCAAGAAAAAGACCAAATAATCAAACCCAAGAGGTTGACATTCCTCTTATTAGTTTGGAAGAGCACTTGAACAGTGCCTATAGATCCAGCACATTTACCTAGCATCCACTGTTTTTTGTCACTGTACTGATAAACCATTAGTAACAACCTGCAGATGCAAAAACACCTTTTCTATTTCAAAAGCATACCACCAAAACTTTCAAAACACAGGTGAGTCATTTTGCAAGTTTCCCTGAGGTTACTTGAAATATTATGGTTAAATAAAAATAAAAAAAATTAAAAAATGGAAAGGAATGAGCAAAACTTCTCAGTTCCTCATGAAATGAGGCAACTATAAAACATTCTCCCTGCACCCACTCCATCAGTAATAACTTCTGCAGTTTAATTTACAGCAAGACTTCAGATACAAAGCCAGACAATATTTCCAAGACTGCAAATACTGAGGTTAGATGGACTGTACATGTTGAACAGGCCCTGCTCACTAAATTCAGGGATCCATGTGTTATGTGGCTAATTCAAGACAGCCTAAGATTCCCTCTGGGCTAGTATGGTTCACCCCAGATGTATGTGACCTAACTAGAGCTGTCAGCTGCTTCCACAGGACAATCTTATATGGCACATCCCTGAATCAGCCAGACCCACAAGTAACAATCACCAAAACTAAATATTGAGACAAGGAGGCACAAAATCACAAAATGAAAAATAAACCTTTGTAAATAAGTAGAATCAGTTTTAAGTAATGTTAAGTTTGATGGCTTTGTAACAGTAGCAATGGAAAATAACTGAGGTACATGTTTCACAGAAAAAAAAATAGTAGAGTGCAGCTAGAGAACATAATAAGAATTATTGTATAGGATAAACTGTTGTAGTTGGCGTAGTTTTAGGTCCTTATTACCTTAGTACAACAATAAGTGTAAGAAAAACAGGATAGAAAAACAGGACGTGGGGATGGGGAGTAACTGGGACTAGCAGGTGTCCAGGATGGGCTGCAGCTAAACTAACTGATAAGAAGGACAGGATGATTGCTATGTCTGCAGTGTAACTGAACCAATTAAGCTGGTATAAACATTATCTACTGCGGGTGCTTCAAAGGCTGCCAGAAGTGATGAAGATTGTTGGAAGAAGTAAACGACCCTCAGAGACCACCACCACATTTTGTACACATGCGGGGAAACTTTCTGGAAAATGATGAAATTCATTCGCAACCTCATGAATATGTATGTAGTAATGAATATGTATGACCAGTGATTATGTAAGGACGGCTTGTGTAGCAATACAGAGACATACGCTAGGTAGAGCTATCCTCCGTGTCTCCCGGCGCCGCAATAAAGAATACCTGCTTGTCAACTTAAACTTCGTTGGCGAGTTCCTGGAGATTTCTCCGAATTAATTTATCCTATGGGCATCCCATTATGAGATCCAAGAAATCAAGAAAAAATTCCAAATCATTCAACCAACTGCAACCTATTTCTGAAGTGAAAAAAATGCATGAGCATTGACAGGGCTTTGAACAACCTGGTCTAGTGGTAGGTGTCCCTGCCCATGGCAGCAGGTTGGAACTGGATCAGCTTTAAGCTCCCTTCCAACCCAAACCATTCTAGGATTATTGCTTTTTCATAAACACATTGCTGAGATAACTTAGATGCTCTTCTCAGAACACATGCTCTAAATTGTAAAACATTAACTAATACAAGGTAATGCAGACCTTTGTAGCATTGGCACTATTCAGCTTCACTTGCTGACTGGTTTTAGTCACCTCCTTGTGCCAACAAACTCATTTATGTTAAAGCAACCTGGAGAACTTGTGCTTTGCTCACTGATGACTTAAAATGGTTTTTATCAGGAGGCAAGAGACCATCAGGTTCTGCATAGATTCAGTAAACCTCAAAAAAACAATGCTTAGCTTAGCACAGAAATCCTCAAATCATTCCAACCTACCTTGACTGGCATGATCTAAGAGAAAACACATCCTATATTATTTTCTAGCACATCTTGAAAAATTGGCATTTAACAGCAAAGCCAAACTATCCTGCTCCTAATACTGCCTAAAAGTCTGTATTACCCAAAGGAGCTGAGTCTCCATGGGCACTGACTTCCCAGAAGAAAGTCAGCACATCTGCACAGATGTATGTAATTTCTCATCCTGCAGTTATCAGCAAGAGAGAAAGTAGATAAGACTTCAAAACAATAACAGAGAACCATTCAAATGTTATTTCAAACAGGCATGTTAAAACCAGCCAATATGCAGTTAAAAAAAGAAACAAGAACATTTACTTTCCAATAAGAAGCAAAAGATTAGCAGTAATATGCTAATTTTCCTCTATGTTCTTTTACTCTTTTTAGCTATGGTATTTCATGCCCTTAATAACAGGGAAAACTAAACCAAAATCCCAAACAAGTGGAGGGGGAAAGAAAAGTACCAAAGATGTGTAGGCTGAGGAGGAGGGAGGAACATCAAACATTACAGTGGGAGATCCAAGTTGCAATGAAAACATTAAATGTTAAAAAGTCTATCATAGCACATGTTCTGTAATGCAGTTCTATAGAAGCAATGTTTATCACAGAATAAAACTAGCCCTGTCTCTTCTCCTCCTCTATACAACCACCAGCCATTTTAACGTAAAGGATATTCTGTATTCGTTTAGTTCTTTCAGCTCTTCTTCTATCGGTTGATTTTCTAGTAGCTCTTGCTGCTGAGAAACTTCATCAAGGAAATGAGTCTCATCTTCATCTAAGCCTCTTACCATATTTTCTGAATAAAGGAAAAGAATGCATGTTGATAAGCTAAAACCACTTAGGAAGCAGCTGGATTCTGTAATTAAGGAGTAGAAAGACTAGAAGTCTTTCCCATCCACTTTGCTAGCAGTCAGTTTCCTGGTGGCTACCTGAACAAGAATTGCTTAGTCAAATCACCAATGATGACCTGAATCAAGAGTTTACCTCAGTAAACTGTAAACTCTCCAGCTGGAAAGAATCCTGTAGGCACAGTTGGAGACTTTTATGCATTCATGCTGCCATCTGTACTTTCCACTTTTCACCACCAAAAATACAAGTGACACTTGAGAGACAGGAAATAACTTCCACTTCTCCTTATTTTAGTTACATAATCAGTCAGAAATAATTTTTTTAAAGTTGAATTATAGAGAATGGAAAGAAATTCTTCCCTGTGAGGGTGATGAGACGCTAGCACAGGTTGCCCAGAAAAGCTGTGGCTGCCCCATCCCTGGCAGTGTTCAAGGCCATGTTGGACAGGGCTTGGAGCAACCTGCTCTAAGTGGAGGGTGTCCCTGCCCGTGGCAGGGGGTTGGAACTAGATGAGCTTTAAAGTCCCTTCCAACACAAATCACTCTTGTGATTCTATGATTATTCTTCATTTAAAATGTTGTAACAGTCTACTAAAATTACTTTACTTTGAAAAGGAAGACATACTTGCAATGCTGAATAACCCAGCAGAAAGAAGAACTGCTAGTCTGCGTACCGGTTTTTATCTGCACAAAAAGTTCAGAGTGTAACTAAGTTTGTGTATTTATGTGAACACAATTCTTCAGCATTAAGGTGTTTCTCCTCCCAAGTCCCATCACCAATTCTGACAGATCAGAATGACAGTGCACTAAACTCGTTTTCTACACCTCCAAAATTCCCATGGATAGAAAAATTATTTATGAACATTTTAAGGCAAATTCAAGCATATAAGGGGACAAATCTTGTCACAAGTGGCCAAATTGAGATGAACTCTGATGAGGTAAAACTAGTGGTCCAAAGTCCACCCAACACTAATTGTCAGTTAGCCAGTTCCTCCCACAGAAATTTGGCTATAGGAATGATTCTAAAAGCATCTACTACAAAACAGCAAAAGGCAGTCATGGTCATCAGTGCTGTACTCAATAGCATCTGCAGGGGCAGGGAGCATTACCTAAGGAAACTCAGATTGTCCCAAACATAAAGGTAAAACATGATTTTGTCACATCACAAATGCAAGAGAAATTCTAGACAGAATCCAGCTAGGCAAATTTGAGCTTAAAGAACACAATCATTTAGGGGTAAGGCTTCCAGCTAAAGAACAAAAATGGATCAGAACCCACCTTAAAATGGAGTCTCACAGTATCATCCCCACTTCTCTTTAGATAAGAGCCAATAGCTCCCTTTTTCCCAAAATGGTGGACTAATAATTTTCTAGTTCTCATTATCATCTTTGCACTCAGCAGCACATATACAGGTGATACAATGCAAAGGATTTTTCTATAAAACCAGAAATTCAAACATCAGCAGAAATTAGGTTTCTACTTCATCAGAAGAGCTAAACACCTACTTTTAGAATAATCAACTCCTGCATGTTTAGTCATCTTGAGCTTCAACTCACTTTTGTGTCAACTAATTATGGCTTGGAAATCTAACAGCTGCTGAACACAGGGCTTTTTTTTTTATTGATTCAAATAGAGTTTGTTGTGGTTTAAGCTCAGCTGGTAACTCAGAACCACGCAGCTGCTTGCTCACTCCCCTCCTTTCTCCCCCCCCCTCCTGGGGGGATGGGGAGGAGAATCGAAAGAATACAAAACTACTACTGCTACCACCAAAAATAATAATAAGGGAAATAACAAAGGGAGAGAATATAAAACTAAAAGGAAAAACAAAACACAATAAACCAAAGTGATGCCAAATACAACTGCTCACCACCCACCGACTGATACCCAGCCTGACCTGAGCAGTGATCTGGGCCTTCTGGGTGACTCCCCCCAGTTATATTGGGCATGACATGCTGTGGGATGGAATACCCCTTTGGCTAGTTTGAGTCAGGTGTCCTGCCTTTGCTTCCTCCTGGCTTCCCCTCCTCCCTGGCAGAGCATGAGACTCAGAAAGCCCTTGATCGGAGCAAGCATCACTTCACAACTAAAAACATTATGTTATCAGGACTGTTCTCAGGCTAAAGTTGAAAACACAGCACTGCACCAGCAACTAAGAAGGGGAAAAAATAACTGTTACAGCTGAAACCAGGACAAAGTTCAAGAGTCTCAAAACCATATTACATTTCCACTCCTCCAGGAATTGGTATCAGGGAATTTTTTGATTTAATTGTGCAAAATAAGCCAAGCATTCCATGCTTTACAGGAATGCAGCTTTGAAACTGCAAGCAACTTTTGAGGGTCACACCTGCACAGTGCTGTCACAGGGCCCAGGACAATGTGTTGTCTGCAGGAACATCTACCACCCTTGAACAATACAAGACATGAATAATACTTTTCTGAAGCCTCTATTTATCTCTCAGAGACAGACAAAACACAGATATGTCCCTCAGTCAGATGTTGTACACAGCTGTTGCACACAATACATGCAGCTTGCTGGGTTTTGGTTCAAAATAGTAACTACTGGTGCTTACTGAATTTAAACTGCTCCTCAAACTCCTTCTGCTTCTTTTCTCTCTGTTCCTGAAGTATTTCAGACAAGGAATGTGAGCTGTATGCCTCCTCTGGACATTCTGAAAGGAAGGAACAAATCGAGAAATGAGACCATACATTAGAAACACTAAAACACCAACAGATCTTAGTTCCTTTATGTAGAAACCTTTTGAAATCGTAGAATACAAACTATTACCTTTTATTTCTGTTTTCCACAAAAGCAAAATATTCTCAGATCTCCTTCCTAAAATTATTAAAATTTATCCCATACCTTCTGGATCCTCAGATTTTCGGACCTTTTCCCATTCCTCTTGCCTCCTCTTCCATCGCTCCTCTAGCTCAGATTCAGACACAAATCTCTTGTTAATCACAAGGTCAGCAGTATCATTTGCCCCATCCATTGTGGAAGAGCCCATCCTAAAAACACAATATGAAAGACGTCACAGACCTGATTTCACTTATCAGTGCATAACAGGTTACTACACAAACTGAAAAACAGACCTGCAGCACTGGTAATAATTTCAGTTCTCTAAAGACCACCACACTGATTGAGATACCTACTGACGTGGTTTAAGCCCAGTCAGCAACCCAGAACCACGCAGCCACTTGCTCACTCACCCCCCTTCTTCCTCCCCTCACTCTCAGAGGGATGGGGAGGAGAATCGAAAAATGTACCTCCTAGGGGCTGAGATAAGAACAGTCCAGTAACTAAGGTATAATACAAAACCACTACTGCTATCACCAATAATGATAAGGGAAATAATAAGGGAAGAGAAGATAACCGCTCACCACCTGCAGACCGACACCCTGATATAAGGAAAGCAAGTGCCTGGAAAACATAGGGTTAAAATACTTTTAACTTAGCTTAGGTCTAAGATAGAGAACAATGTTTGTGTTGTAAGTCTGTGGTGAGATAACAGAACTTAGTAGTCTTACTAACAAGAGTTAATTGTTTCCTTTCATCCTTCTAATGAGTGAAGTATTTCTTACCATCCTTCTAATTATCAGTTAGTTTGGAGACAGTGACTCCCGAACATCTGCTAGCTTGGGAGGCAATAAATTTTGTACATGAAGGGCACATGCACTGTTTTAAATCTTTGCCAGCTATCAGAAACTTGCAGATATGGCTGGTTTCAGCTAATTTGTGATTACTGGGGCATCCAACTGTGCCAAAGGTGAAAAGTGCACCCTGAGGAAGACTGCTTACTTCATCTTGAAGACCCCTGCCCATGACCATCAGAGGGCAGTGCGCAAGTGCCAAAAGGGAGGAAACTTATGATAATGAGTACCTATACTAATTGTAATATTCCCCCCCCCCCCCCGATCGAGAACCTAATGAATATGTATGTTTGTGTGTAATGAATATCTGCTTGCTTAACCCCTCAGGGTGCAAGTTAGGAGGAGGGATCCCCCTTGCACCCGGTGCTGTAATAAATATACCTGCTTTATAACTCTCTCTGAGTTGTAGAGTCTGATTCTGTGCTTCAATTTGGCACCCAGATGGGACCATCTCTGTCCGGGTGCGAGACCTGCTGAGGACGGGACTCCTCTGGGCGCACCCGAGATTTCTCAGGAGGACTCCCCCACTCACTCAGATCACCGCAGGGGCAGACAAGGACCATCACTAGTGAATCATCAGGTATGTTTGAACCAGGTAAAGGGGATACCTGTAAGTCGTAAGGAGATGTCCTATGCGAGGTAAAGAGCACGGGTGCTCACCCAAAGGGTTTGGTGTACCGATACACAGGTGGTAGGTAAAAGCATATACCTGGCTGCTGGCATACACCCACAGGGGGCATCTTGTGGTTTGGGTCCTACAAGACACAGGGAGTGACTTGTGGAAATGGTTTTGGGTCTTATTGGTATTTAATTATTTCGTAGCTTGTTACAGTAATGATTTTGGCCTTGTGATTTTGGTACTGGTGACAGGATGTTATAACTGTGTGTCGTGGTTTAAACCCAGTCAGGTAATTCGTTCGCTCACTTCCCCCCCTTTCTTGCCCTCCCCCTGCTCCCGGAGGGACAGAGAGGAGAATCGAAAAGAATGCAACTCCCACAGGTTGAGATAAGAGCAGTTTAGTAACTAAGGTATAACACAAATCACTACTGCTACCACCAATGATAACAATGATAAAGGAAATAACAAGGGAAGAGAATACAACACCTCAGCACCAGCTGACCGATAACTCGCCCCCCAAGCCCGACCAAGCTCCGACCGATACCTCCTCCAACCCTGCAGTCTCCCAGCCCCTCCGGCTAACTCCCAGTTACATCCTGAGCATGACGTGCTGTGGTATGGAATACCTCTTTGGTCAGTTTGGGTCAGGTGTCCTGTCTCTGCTTTCTCCTGGCTTCCCCTCCTCCCTGGCAGAGCATGAGGCTCACAAAGTCCTTGGCCAAACCAAAACATCACTATCAGTTCTGTTCCCAGGCCGAAAGTCAAAACACTGCACTACACCAGCTACCAAGAAGGAGAAAAATGACTGCTACTGCTGAACCCAGGACATTATCCACCCCTTATTCCATACCATTCACGTCATGCTCAGATCCCACATTTTCAATATACCATCACTCTGATCTTAGTGCATGGACCAGTCCCTATAAAGCTGCTGAGTCCATCTGGTCCATGATGGCAGGCTCCACCTCTTGTAACAGTCTTCCAGAGCAGGAGAGACTGTGTGCAGTGTTCACACTCGTGAATAACCTGGGCAATAGTGTCCATTGCTAAGTATACCCCTCGATCATGAGTCCATCTGTATGTTGCATCTCTGCTCTGATGGCCTGAAGTGCCATGGGCCCACCAGGCTTAAAATAATTCACTGTCCCCTTAAGCAGTTTCTGCAGCTTGTTGCTGGGGACTCCATACAGCTGCCTTCCATCTCCGATGCTTCCAAAGCACTGGAGGGGCCCAGTGGACTAGATACTTGCCCATACTGTCCCACACACCCTGCCACTCATGACTGTCCAGCCTTGGGGAAAATCTCTTGGTCCCCCTGCATCGTCGTCTAACCCCAGACAAGACCCAAACCTGCCTCTGCTTAACTTTTGAGATCAGACAAAATGGTTGTGGGTAAAACACAGTCTGTGTGTGTGCCAACATGCTGATCCCCATCACAATCAGCAGGCAGGTCCCAAGTGTACCCAAAGGCCATTCAAAACCTTCAGAACTCTCAAACGATGCTGCTGTACTTGTCACTGGGGCTGGTGTAGCTGCTGTGCTTGCCGGCTCTCCCACCACCAGCTTCTCTTTTCCTGAGTCCAGCTCTTCCTCCTCTGCCTTGCTGGGAAATGCTGCGTGGTCTCCTGCATCCTCCTGGGTCTCGGCGGGCGGCTGCCGGGAAATGCTCTCGGCCGTCGCAGGGCTGGGCTCGGCCGCGGGGCTCGGCTCCTCCGCGGGGCTCGGCTCCTCCGCCGCCTTCTCCCGCTGCTCGGCAGCCGCCTCCTTCCTGTCCTCGACCGCCCCGACCTCCTCCACCGGCAGCCGTCCCCTCGCGGCCTCCGGCCCTGCTCCCGCCGCCGCTTGCTCCCCGGGGCCGCTCTCCCGGGCCGATTCGGCTGCCGCCGGCTCTCGGGGCCGCTCCCCCTCGGCTCCCCACAGCCTCACGAAGATGGAGAGTAGGGCGAGGGCCAGGACGGTGAAGAGCAGCTGGACGGCCAGGTACAAGTCCACGGCCATGTCCGTCCCGCCCTGCTGCTGGAGCCCACCCGTATTACAAGCCATTGCCATAAAGCACAGTGAGACAAGAACCTTAGCCCAAGCCCCACACTTGATAAACACTAACACAGCGAATACCGGCTCTACGTAAGTTACAACATTCTGAAGCTGTGAGATCAACAAGAACAACTCTGAGAGCCAATAAATCAGCATTGTGACGAGTGACTATTAATCTGGTCAGATCTGTCGTTATCTCAACCCTTCGTGCCCCACGTTGGGCGCCAAAAGGAACTGTCGTGGTTTAAACCCAGTCAGGTAATTCGTTCGCTCACTTCCCCCCCTTTCTTGCCCTCCCCCTGCTCCCGGAGGGACAGAGAGGAGAATCGAAAAGAATGCAACTCCCATGGGTTGAGATAAGAACAGTTTAGTAACTAAGGTATAACACAAATCACTACTGCTACCACCAATGATAATAATGATAAAGGAAATAACAAGGGAAGAGAATACAACACCTCAGCACCAGCTGACCGATAACTCGCCCCCCAAGCCCGACCAAGCTCCGACCGATACCTCCTCCAACCCTGCAGTCTCCCAGCCCCTCCAGCTAACTCCCAGTTACATCCTGGGCATGATGTGCTGTGGTATGGAATACCTCTTTGGTCAGTTTGGGTCAGGTGTCCTGTCTCTGCTTCCTCCTGGCTTCCCCTCCTCCCTGGCAGAGCATGAGGCTCACAAAGTCCTTGGCTAAACCAAAACATGACTATCAGCTCTGTTCCCAAGCTGAAAGTCAAAACACTGCACTGCACCAGCTACCAAGAAGGAGAAAAATGACTGCTACTGCTGAACCCAGGACACTGTGTTATTAATTGTTGTTTGTTTGATTGAATTTTAGTCTCTGTCTCAAGTGTTGTAACTGTGTGGAGTGTGTCTGTGGGATCCCATATGTGTGTGAATGTGATATTGATAATGGAAAATCAGCAGAGTGGACAGATCTTGAAAATGTTATTTAGGGTGCATTTTGGCACATTGGAAAGAACTGGGAGTGTCTCCTGGGGGCTCAGTAAACAAGAAAACATTGGTAAAATATTGTAACCAATGGTGGCCTTTGTATACTTTGGAAGATCAGGAAAAATGGCCTAAAAATGGAACTCTGAACTATAATACATTGTTACAATTAATGCTGTTTTGAGGGGGCAAGGAAAATGGGATGAAGTAATGTATGCAGATATGTTTTTCACTTTAAGAAACCACCCAGAGTGACAGACAGAATGTGAAATTAATATAGCTCTGCCAGATCCCTTAATTTTGGCTTTGGAAAAGGACAGGGAAAAACAGAAAGCTAAGCTAGAGAGATGTTGTTCAGCTTGTGATACTGGGGGAATGATGCTTAAAGTTAAAAAAGAAGAAAAAGAAAAAGAAACCCCAGAGTAATCAGGAAGACAGGTTGGAAAATTATGTATCAGAGGTACCTGGAAGAAGAGCACTCTCTGCATCTGTCTTATCTGATATTGATAAGGAGGAAGAGATGACCGTCACTGGCAACAAGCAGCAGATTCACATTCAGAGTTAAGAAAGGGTTAAAACAGAAGTGCTATTGCAAAGGCAGGCATCTGCAGCTCCTACAGAGCAGGGTGAGCAACTGTGAGGAAAAAATAAAAAGGGTAAACACCAAGGGGGAAAGGAGGGGAGCTCGCACAGCTCCTGTGTTTGAGCATGGGATGAGTGCTGGGGCAGGCGGACAGGTGGGAACAGACATGTTGACAGACGGTACTGAGGGCTTGTTTGGATTAATGAGGACGGGAGTGAAGGAGGACGCATGGAGAGCGTATAGGAATCAGGAACAGGTAGAAAAGAAAAAGCTGAGTCGTGCTATAGCCACGGCTATGGTGGTTGCTTTGAAACTGGTTGCGGAGGAATGTCAGCCAAAGGTGAAGGAGAGATTTCAGGTGGAGGAATGGGTTCTTCTCCTGTGGGACCGGATCGTTGTGCGTGCTGTGGGGAGTTTGGACGTTGGAAGTGAGACTGCCCGGGGGGAAGAGCCATGGGGTGGCTCTGGTGACTGAACTGTAACTAGACTGACAAGGGACCTGAATCTACCCTAGCAGATCCACTGGTTAAATTAAAGCCAGGGACTAGAGGAAATAGAGTGGAATTTTTAGTGGATACAGGAGGAACTTATTCAGCGTTAAATCAGAGGGAAAAGAATTTGTTATAGTTCTAGCAGCTACTGGCTGCCAAGGAAAAGGAAAAAAAAAAAAAAAGGCATTCTTTCTGAAACCCTTAAAGTACAAATTGGGAAAACAAACAGGAATGCATAAATTTTTATGCATGCCAAATTCTCCAAAATCTTTATTAGGGTGAGAAGCAACATTTAAAGAAGGCAAAATGGAATTAAGAGTTAAAAACGATCAATTAATTACAGTTTTGAGTTTGTCTTTAATTCAACAGAAAAGCAAACAGGAGGACCTCCCCGAAATAGAAGAAATCCTTAATCAGGTATATCTGGGAGTATGGCACCTGAAGTTCCAGGTAAAGCACAAAATGCTTTGCCTGTTATAGTAGAAACAAAAAGAGGGGGGCCTGCCCAATTAGAATAAAACAATATCCCTTAAAATTAGAAGATCAAAGGGAATAAAATAAATCATTGTTAAATTTTAAAATATAGATTATTAATTGAATGTGAATTGGTATATAATACTCCTATCTTGCCAGTAAAGAAATATGATGGGAAAAGTTGTGGATTGGTTCAAGATCTTAGAGCAATCAACAAAATTGTAGAGGATATTCATCCAGTAGTAACTAATGTGTAAACCTTATTGACTAAATTGAATAATAATCAGAAATGGTTTGCCATCTTGGATTTAAAGGATGCTTTCTTTTGCTTACCATTGGCCAAAGAAAACCAAAATTTATTTGCTTTTGAATGGCAAATCCTGATACGGGAAGGAAAACTCAATTAACTTGGACAGTATTACCTCAAGGGTTTAAAAACAGTCCAACGATTTTTGGAAATCAACACAAGAACTAGAATCATGGAAGCCATCCACTCAGACGGGGACTCTGTTACAATATGTGAATGACCTATTAATTGCCACAGAAACAAAGGAAGAATGTGTCCAGTGGATGGTGCGATTATTGAATTTCCTGGTGTAATGTGTGGGGTTTGTTCATCAAGAAGTTTGGGGGGAGGGAGGCTCTCTGTGGCTGTCTTATGTGAAACAATACTCCTTTTTGATTCTGTAACTGTTGTACTCTGTAAGTAATGGGGGGAGGTCAGTTGTATTGTTGCACAGGATTGTGAGAGAGAAAAGGGGGGCTGGGTGGCTCGAAGTGGTGTCTTGTTGCAACGCTTGAGGGGAGGGTGCTGCGACGGTGAGGAGGCTGGCAGTGGACGCTTCTCGAAACTTCCCGAAACTTCTCGGCAATGAGACCCCTGCAACAAAGGGAACCAATGGGGAAGAGCCATGTCAACATCCGAGTGAGGAGGGGCGACAGGACTGGCTGGGGCCTTGAACCGAAAAAGATAAAGGACCACCTCCCAGAGACCGCAGATGTGTCTTGGGCGGAGCAGAGGGCTCCCCGGCGCACCCAGCGCTGTTTTATCTGCTATCGCTTACTCAGTTTAATAAAATTTATACTTTAAACCAAAATTGGCTACAATATTGATAACACTGGGACTGAATGGTTATCGGGTATACAAACAAAAGGCCAAACTAATTCAAACCTGAATTTCCTACTGAGGATACAAAGTAACAGGAGGACAGAGAGAACTTGGAATTGTTAGAAAAGAAGCCATTTGCCAAACTCCACAACCATCAACCGTCAAGGAGCTCCGGATGTTCCTGGGAATGACCATATGCTGCAGACTTAAGATCCATGATCATGGTGTTCTGGTAAGACCACTATATGAACTGTTGAAAGGAACCCCTCCCTCTTTAAAACTGACTGATTCAGCAGAGGGGGCTTTTAGAAATTCAGAAACAGAGCTAATAGGAACTCCAGCTCTGGGACTACCAGATGTAAACAAACCCTCTTGGCTATATTCTTATGAAGAACAAGTAACAGCCTTGGGGTCCTTGCTCAGAAACTAGGACCCTATAAAAGAGCAGTGGTATATTTTTCAAAACAGCCGGATGAAGCGAGTAAAGGATGGCCCCGATGCTTAAGGGCTGTGGTGGCAGTTGTCATGAATATTCAAGAGGCTCGCAAATTCACCTTGGGACAAAACATTACTGTACTGGTGTCTCATATTGTATCAGCAGTCCTGGAACAGAAAGGAACCCACTGGTTATCTCCTTCATGTTTTTTTAAATACCAGGACACCCTTGTGGAACACGATGATATAGAAATTGCAGTCACTAATGTTGTGAATGCAGCATCCTCTTTGCAGGAACAATCGACAGAACCACTAACACACAACGGCTTGGCCACTGTAGAGACTGTACATTCAAGCCGACCAGATTTGATTCTTGGTTTACTGATGGTAGTAGCTTCATGAAAAATGATGAATGAAAGGCCGTTACCACCACTTCACAGGTAACAGAAGCTAAACGTTTACCCACAAACACCTCTGCCCAAAAGGTAGAATGAGAGCCCTGGAATTGGCTAAAGACAAAAGGATAAATATTTGGACTGATTCTAAATATGCATTTGGTGTGGTACGTGCACATGGTGACATCTGGAAAGAAAGATGACTATTGAACATACAAGGGAAACAGATTAAACATGCTACAGAGACTACCTGAGGAAGTAGCTGTTATGTATTGTAGCTATTACGTATTGTAGAAGGCTGTCATGGTTTAAAACCACTCGGGCATCTCACTCACTCCCCCCCTTTTTTGCCCTCCCCCTGCTCCTGGAGGGATGGGAAGGAGAATCAAAAGAATGCAACTCCCACAGGTTCAGATAAGAACAGTTTAGTAACTAAGGCATAACACAAATCACTACTGCTACCACCAATAATAATAATAATGACAAAGGAAATAACAAGGGAAGAGAATAAAACACCTCACCACCTGCCGACCAATAACTTGCCCCCCCAGCCCGAACAAGCACCAACCAATACCTCCTCCAACCCCACAGTCCTCTCACCCTTCCAGGTAACTGCCCCCAGTTTATATAGTGAGCATGATGTGCTGTGGTATGGAATGCCTCTTTGGCTAGCTTGGGTCAGGTGTCCTGTCTCTGCTTCCTCCCAGCTTCCCCTCCTCCCTGGCAGAGCATGAGGCTCAGAAAGTCCTTGGTCAGACTACAATATCAGTGTTATCAGCTCTGTTCCCAGGCCAAAAGTCAAAACACAGCACTGCACCAGCTACTAAGAATTAGAAAAACGACTGCTACTGCTGAACCCAGGACAAGGGCATCAACAAGGTGACCCTAATAAGAAAATTGGACATAATTTGGCCGATTTTGAAGCCAAATGAGCATCTGAACAATCTAAAATCATGTCCTTAATCCCTGATGGCAAACTAACAGTTGAGAAATCTGAACTTAGATATTCAAAAGAGGATGAAAAGTTGACTGAAGATCTGAAAATACAGGAAAACAAAGAGGGTTGGGTTCAGATACATGACGGGTAAATTGTAATTCCCTATAATCAACTCTGGAAGCTAGTTCAGGAGGAACATAATAAAACTCATTGGGTAGCAACTCTTTGTATACAAATTATAGGAAGGAATCTACACACCATAGTTCAATTAGTGACAGAACAATGTCAGCTCTGTCTTAAGAATAATTCTAAAACTGAAAATAGGAATCCAATTGGGAGAACTGGGAGAGGAAGTTATCCGGGACAGCAGTGGCAAATAGATTTTTCTGAATTACTGAGAGAAGGAGGTTATTGATATTTGTTGGTGTTAAAAAGAATATTAGGGGACAAGAGCGACAGGTTTGGATTATCCGATTCACCCTTTCAGATCTGGAGACCAGGTTTAAGAATATTATACCTGTGTACAAAGAAATGCCACAGGTGTAGGTCACTATTCAAATTGCAATCACACTATTAATATAGATGGTATCATAGTTCAGTGGTGACCCCTTCCTGAAGGGAAAGGATGATATTAGTTATGTGGAGAAAATGCTCATAAGACTACCTCAACTGGAAGGGGGCATGCACCTTAGGTGCTGTGGTACTCAATCTTACTTTTATTGGCTTCGCAAGGAGGGGGTTGTTCCATAATCAATGGTTCATATATAGATCAGAGTGGCAGAATTGAAACAGATCTGGAGGAAATTTGGAAACAAATGGAAATATTTCATGAGATGACCAAGGATGATACCTCTTGGGGTTTTGAAGAAATGTAGAAAAAGTTAACTTCATGGTTACCTAATCTCTCCTAGTTGAGGCAACTGGTTGCAGAAATCTTAATACTAATTTTTTTAATACTGATTACTTGTGGCATGATACAGTGTTCTTTTTGGTATTGTAAAAGTTCCGTAATTGATTATGAAGATTGGAAAAGACAAAAAGGTTAGACAACAAGTCGAAAGTGGTAAATACTTTGCCAGAACTCCTGAGTAAAATGGAGGTACTTGGCTGCCACCTGGGTTTAAACCATGACAAGAACAGAGCATTAATGCCTGTTTTTGCTTCTTACACCAAGCCTGTATAGGCAAGTACAAGGTAGACACAACCTAAACACACTTGTTCATTTCAATTCATTCTAACCTCATTTTCTTCTAGCTTCTTATTTCCTTGGTATAACTTCAACAGGTACCTCAAGGACTACAGATGACTGACCCCTGCACTGCCAAGCATTATTCACTTAGGATCTCAACCTGCCTGCATTTTGGCTCTGGAAGAGAACCTAGAACACTTACTCTTCCAGGGAGGGAGGGAGGAACTCAGTAACCCAGCTAATGGAAGAACTAAGTTTATCCCTCCTTTGTACTACTAGGAACCACTCCTACAGGAAGCAGAGTCCCAAAGTTCTTACAAAAACTGGTACTTCTGTGGGGTATTGTTTGCAATACAAATGACAAATTGAAGTCTCAGGAGAAATCCACTTTAAGGTACTGGACAAATATTTTTTACAAGAACGCATTCTTAAGGTGGGAATTATCAAGAGAAGACAGAAGGATCCTCTTAAGTGCTGGGGAAAGGAAGGTCAGGCCAAGGGTGCCTTTTTTTTTAACTTTCTTTTGTTTATTTTTTAATATTTAACAAAATAAACAACCTAAGCCAAGTCCCCTTTCCAAAAAGCACAGAACACTAGCCCTTTGAGTGTAATTTCTGAAGGCAATTCAAGCTGGAAACATATAGAGAAAATGAGAAGTTAATCTCCCTCCTGACTAGAGGTCCTAATCACATGGCCAGCTTTCCTGCCCATGTGCTGTAAACCCAAGATAACCTGGTTCTCCACTTGCGTCACCTCAGACAGTCCATTTAGAGAGGAAATGAAGTGTTCCAATACAACGGTGACAGAAAGTCATAAAAACAAACCGGAAGAGAAGGATTCAGCAAGGGCACAGTATCATCTGGGACTAAAGCTTTTAACGGCAAACCACCTGCCTTCTGGAAAACAGCCAGTTCACTTAGACATCATATTTTAAGACACCTAAAGCAGATTAAAGTTTTGACATACAATGTTTTGCACTGCATTCCTGGAAACTGGTGGCTGAACAAATGCATTTCAGCAAATAATAATACCCGACAACCACGTCACAGGGCACAAGGATGGGGGGGGAGGGGAGAATAACACTCAAGCAGCATCACATTTAAGTCCACTTGCACTTATGACTGTGTTCTAGCGAGTGACACCCAGCCATGGTGAATGACAGAAGCCCACGTCACAGCGGTAAACTGCACCTCTTGATACTACCGGATGGTAGCACTCCCAGGATCAAAACAAAACCAACATCTGCACAGCCCTTGCCACTGTCCAGGCTGGAAGGGATCTGGAGCCGTTCCTGGGTACCCCTGTACAGATCCCGACACCCTCAGAGCTCATTCAACAGAGGGCCCCGCTCCCCACCACTGCAACACACCCGGCGGCGCTCCCCGCACCTCGCCGCACATCAAACCCAGTGCAGTGCCCCGAGTCTGGAGCCACCGCAGAGCTAGGGCGAGGCGTCGCTCCAACCACGGTGTACCCAGTCAAGAACACGCCACCGAGATCCGGCCTCGCCGCTGCCGGTACCGCTCGGAGCGAGCGAGCCTCCCTGGCGCAGGCCTGGAGTGCGGAGCAGGGGCCTGCTCCAGCCCGCGCCGCCAAGCCCTCATCGTGGCCTCCTTTCTCCACCTCCCCCCCCACCGCCACTGGCTCCGAGAACTGCCTCCCCCCACAGAACGGCTCGCCATACTCGCAGGACCCGGCCTCGGCTCTCTCCGCCCCTGCACCCGAAGGGCCCCGCAGCCCAGGCATGGCCAGTTTCCCCACCACGCCCGCAGTGCCCCAGCCCCGCTGCAAATCCCGCCACCGCCCACACGCACCGTAGCCGCCGGCCCGTCACAATGAGAAGCACAACCAGACCCAGCACGCCACCATTGATCCCCTCTAAACAGTCCGCCCCAACTCGCTCGCCGCTAGCAGCCACACCACCCCTTCCGCCAATAAAATCCAACCAAACTTTTCCTTAAGCGTCCCCTTCCCTCCGATGGCCAATCCCCGTTGCTCTTACGGAAGAAAGAACACGCGAACGGCCGCGCGCACGGCAGACGACAGGTGACGTCAGGGTGTCCCTACATCCCGATTAGGTGAAGCGCTCGTGCTGAGGGAGGAGCGGGCCACCTGGGAGATGGTGGGGGGTGGGGACGGGCTGTGAGTCGGCTTCCATCTTTTTGCCGTGTGTCGTTGTGGTACAGAAGAGTGGTTGGCTCGTGCCGCACTGCCTCGGCCTTGCTGCGTTTCACTGGTTCTGAGGTGAGGCGGCGGGGCGAGTAGCACCCCGCCCTCGGACGGTAGGGGTGGGTGAGCACCGCGAGGCTGAGATGGAGTGGGCAGGGCAGGGCACGGCACGACACGACACCACGCCACACCGGCTGGTGCTGAAGGGAAGGGAAGGGAAGGGATCGCTGTTGCGGCGGGTCCGGTATGTTGGGGGCCGGCCTTGGGTTAACGAGGGGAGAGTATGGTGCTTGCCCCTACCCTATCGTCTGGCTTCCACGTGTGCCGCCGCTACTGGGTCAGGATCCCGAGGGAGGGGGTGAGGGCTGGAACCTGCCGGGTGAGGCGCTGCGCTCCCTTGGCTCTTGTGGCAGCGCGCTGTCTCGCCGGGATTTCCCGTACCCCGCAGGAACGCAGCCAGCGGGAAGAGATGGGTGGGATGAAATGGGGGTTTGGTGGAATCGGGCGCCTCGGGGCAGGGGCCGTTCGGTGTCACGGCGGGTGCTGAGAGCTCGTCCTGGTGCTTGTACGACTTGCCAAACATGGGCTTTACTCCAGCGGTCCGGGGTGGGCTGGGGGCGAGGTGACCGGCTGCTCTGGGATTTCCTGGGAGCTCGGGAACACTCGGAAAAATCTTGTTGAGCCCTGGGATGTTTTTATATTGAGGTAAAAAGTCAGAATCCTACAACTGTTTACTGCTGTTAGTGTAAAAATATTTCTGCAGAGCAAGTTTTTGCTCTTACAGAGAAAATATGAAGATGTGGATTGAGCTACCAAGTGCAGCTCTTTACCTAGAGGTTCTGGTTTGGGCACTGGATTGTGTAGCGGTAACACCAGGGTGCTGCTTTGCTCTTAGTTCACAGCTTACAAAGCAGGTCTTTGCACTGCCTGCATTGTGCTGATATCAGGCATGCATTTCTCTTTTAAGCACTTTGATTCCGTCCTGCTCATCACTGTTTCTATCTTGCATATCTTCCTCACTTCTCTTTCTTTAATACTGCTGTTGTGCAGCAGTAGGTGCAGTGTACCTTCTGGGTAGAGTTTTAATATAGCGGAGACATTACTGAGAATGACTGTAGTCATCCTGGGTTTCATTTTCTGTTCTGTTATTCCAAAATCTTGCACTGAAGCTCTCTGTATCCGCCCGAGCCAAGAGCTCGTTCTGTGCTCAGCCTGCATTTGTCAGTGTTTCTCGCACAGGAGGACTTTGCTCCATGGAGAAGCATGGACAGAAGAGCTGCTTTTTCTCTTCTAAATTTATTCAGCCTTGTAGATACTGCACTGTTTTCTGAATCCTTGTTTGTTTGGTGGCTTGTTTTTTCCTTTTAGGTCTGTGTCAGTGTTTGTTTTCTTCAACGTAAGATTTTTTTTCCACTTAGCACTAGCTTTGCCTCATGTTTTTATTTTTTCTGTCCTTTGTCTCACAGTGAATGCATTTGTTTTGGTGTTGGTTTTTTTGTTTGTTTTTTTTTGTGTGTGTGTGTGTTTTTCTTTTCTTCATGCTGGTCTTCAGTTCTGCATTACAGTGTTCTGTATGTAGATCAGTGCTATGAGGTTATTGTCATATGGAGATCTACATCCATTTGTGTCCTGTGACTATTCCCCTGTTTACTTCTTAGGATTAAAATTTTTTGTTGTTTCCCTGCTAAACGTAAGAAATCTGTTCACATTGGATGTTCTCAGCACCTATGAGCCATCGGAAATATTTCCTCATGTCTTGTCTCCTCCTGGACTCCAGTATTTGACTGGATTTCTGCAGGACTGTGCAAGAAAACTACTTTGAGTCTCATACTTCTTTTTTGAGAATTCAGGATGCTGTTAAATGTATTTTTCTTTTGCATTTATCCAAATGTAAAGAATTCATCTTTTTGATCTAAATCCGGTCCATTCTTCTGCAAGTGCTTTTCTGTGTGTATGTTACCTACCCACTCAGTAAAAGAGGTCCTCTCTCCTGCTGGCACCTGTTCCTGTGTCTCTTTCTTTAGGATGTTACTGTTATTCCTTCATGCCCTAATCTCTGCTGTTTGTTCTCCTAGGTCTGGTTGAATACTTGTGTATTTCTCCTGATGTCCGGTTTTGTTTTGTGGAGTGGTTTGGTTTTGTTTTCCCAGATACATGAAGCTCTATTGTATTTATGTGATTATTTCTTGTTGTCTCTCCCCTTTTCATCCAAACACACTCTCAAGGTTCTGCTTTCAACATGTGCTGTCCATCATCTGCTTAGGAAGCTCCTTCAGAATCTTTTAATGCAGTACCTTGCATTCTGCACACCTGCCCTGGGTTCAGCAGTAGCAGTCATGTTTCTCCTTTGTGGTAGCTGGTGCAGTGTTGTGTTTTGACTTCCAGCCTGGGAGCAGTGCTGGTGATACCGATGTTTTCGGTGGTTGCTAAGTGATGTTTACCCTGACCAAGGACTTTGCGAGGCTCATGCCCTGCCAGGGAGGAGGGGAAGCCAGGAGGAAGCAGAGACGGGGCGCCTGACCCAGGCTAGCCAAAGAGGTATTCCATACCACAGCACGTCATGCCTGGTGTGGGGGATAACTGGGAGTTACCCAGAAGGGCAGGGGCTTCTGGGTCGTACTCGTTTCTTGGCGGGTGGTATTGTATTCTCTTCCCTTGTTATTTTCTATTATCATTGTTGTCGTTGGTGGTAGCGGTGGTGATTTGTGTTGTACATTGGTTGCTGGACTGTTCTTCTTTCAACCCGTAGGAGTTGCACTCTTTCGATCCTCCTCCCCATCCCTCACGGGAGCGGGGAAGGGGAGAGCCCCAGGGGGGGAGGGCCTCGATTGCTCTCAGCCTGGCACCACTCACTGGGAGTGAGGGAACAAGCTGTCTGGCTAGGGTATAAACCATGACAGTTAATTTTTGGCGCCCAGTGTGGGGCACGAGGGGTTGAGATAATGACAGATCTCTCTGCATTAATAGTCACTGGTCACAATGCTGATTTATGGGCTCTCAAGGTTGTTCCTCTTGATCTCACACTTTCAGTATATCATATCTTACTTCCATCTGGTATTTCCTGTATTAGTGTTTTTTCAAGTGAGGGGCTTGGGCTAAGGTTTTTGTCTCATTGTACTTTATGGTAATGACTTGTAATACAATAGAATCATTGATCATGAAACTGATCTGGCTTATGTTCCCAGTGTGGTCACCACCTTTATACTTTGGGAGGTATATAATAGAAGTGCTTAGCAATTACGCATCTTTTTTCTCCTTCTCAGGTGCTCAACCTGTGAAGGAGACATCCTTTTACCCTCCCAGTCCTCCCCCCAGACCATTTACATTTGAGAGTTTTGAAGTTTTTGAATGGCCTTTTAATGCTGTTGAGACTTGTTTGCTGATGGTGATGGGAATCACCATGCTAACATGCATACAGAGTGTGTTTTTCCCACGACTGATTTCAAGAGTTAAGCAGTCAGGTTTTGATCTTGTCTGGGGTGAAACCACGATGTAGGAGGACCAAGAGATTTTCCTTGAGGCTGGACAGCCATGAGTGGCAGGGTGTGTGGGATAGTATGGGCAAGTATCTAGGTCAGTGGGCACCTCCAGTACTTTGGAATTTCACTACCGAACAACTGCAAAATCCAAAAGAATTAGTAAAACACTTCAATGAGGTGTGTGGTCATTCTGGCCACACCAGAGATGGACAAATCATGGCAACGTGCTGGGGCTTGGCCTATGCTTACAGGGCCTTGTTCAACACTATCCAGCACCTTCAAAAGGAAAAGAATGTCGGTGGATCTGATGGCAAAGCAACAGTCAGCGCAGCTACTCCAGCTCCAGGCATAGCAGTTTCACCACCCCCAGCAACAAGTACAGTCGCTGCTCAAACTCTGGCTGCAATGAACAGGGCAGCTACCCCAGTGGCAAGTACAGCAGCTGCTCAAACTTCAACTGCAACAGACAGCGTGGCTACCCCAGGTCCAAGCCCAGCAGCTACACCACCCCCAGCAACAAGTACAGTCGCTACTCAAACCACAGTGATAATTACTGCAGCCAAACCAGAGGACCAATTCGTATCAATATTGGTTGCCCCTGTATGCAAGAGAACAAACAAAAAAGAGGCAAGAAGGGTGAAGCAAGATGAAGAAACAATGAATTCACCACCCGGTCCAGAATCTGATCAGGAGTCATCATCACATGACGAAGAAGAAGAAGAAGAGGTAACTTCTCGACCTCGGACCTCAACCGAGCTGCGGAATATGAGAAAAGATTTTACCCGTCAACCAGGGGAGCACATCATCACCTGGTTACTCTGATGCTGGGACAATGGGGCCGATGGTCACAAACTAGAAGGTACAGAAGCCAAGCAGCTGGGATCACTTGCTAGAGAAGGGGGAATTGACAAAGCAATTGCAAGAGAGAAAAAGTCCCTCAGCCTTTGGAGGAGGCTCTTGGCAGCTGTGAAAGAAAGGTTTCCATACAAGGATGATGTTATGAGTCGTTCAGCCAAGTGGACTACTATAGACAAAGGCATCCAGTCTCTGAGGGAATCAGCCATCGTAGAGATGATCTATTACATCAAGCCGAATAAAAGGGATGTACCCATAGATCCAGGTGAAGTTGAATGTGCGCAACCCATGTGGCGAAAACTTACACGGAATGCACCGTCATTGTATGCCCATTCATTGGCAACAGTAACCTGGAATGACATAGTACCACTAACAGTGGATGAAATGGTTCGAAGACAATCTCACCCCTTCCATCATCTCAGCTGTGGAAAAACTGTCCCAGGACCTCAGACAATTGAGGGACAATCTATCTGATTTATCCAGTTCCTCACGTGTACCAACACACATCTCAGCTATTAACAAAAGGCGTCCTATTGCTCTAGAGAGGAGATACAGGAGGTATACACCAGGGGGTACCCTATGGTTTTACCTGCGGGATCACGGAGAAGACATGACAAAGTGGGATGGAAAACCTACTTCATCTTTGGAGGAACGGGTGAGTGAACTGAAGAGGGGAGCAAGGCCCGAACTGATCGTCCCATGAGAGCTACGGCTTCAGTCTCTGGTGAGCAGTTTCCCAGATGGAGTGGAAGAGCTGATTTTACTCCAGCTCCTGTGATAACAAAGAATAATCCCTTTCACAACGACTTAAGTGTCCAACGCTGTGATGACCATTAGAGGGGCCCTGCCTCCAGCCAGGTGGAGGTAGGGGACAATCGGATTTACTGGACTGTGTGGATCAGATGGCCTGGCACATCAGTCCCACAGAAGTATAAGGCTCTAGTAGATACCGGTGCACAGTGTACCCTGATGCCATCAAGCTTTCAAGGGGTGGAACCCATCTATATTTCTGGAGTAACAGGAGGATCCCAGGAATTGACTGTGCTGGAGGTTGGAATCAGCCTGACTGGGAGGGAATGGCACAAGAACCCTATTGTGACTGGTCCAGAGGCTCCATGCATCCTCGGCATAGACTACCTCAAGAGAGGGTACTTCAAAGACCCAAAAGGGTACTGGTGGGCTTTTGGTATAGCTGCTTTGGAGACTGAGGAAATTGATCAGCTGTCCACCTTGCCTGGTCTCTCAGAAGATCCTTCTGTTGTGGGGTTGCTGAAAGTTGAAGAACAACAAGTGCCAATTGCGACCACAACAGTGCACCGGCGGCAATATCGCACCAACCGAGACTCCCTGATTCCCATCCATCAGCTGATGCGTAGAATGGAGAGTCAGGGAGTGATCAGCAGGACCCACTCGACCTTTAATAGCCCCAAATGGCCAGTGCGAAAGTCTAATGGAGACAAACAGTAGACTATCGTGGCCTGAATGAAGTCACACCACCATTGAGTGCTGCCGTACCGGACATGCTAGAACTTCAGTATGAACTAGAGTCAAAGGCAGCCAAGTGGTATGCCACGATTGGTATTGTCAGTGCATTTTTCTCAATTCCTTTGGCAGCAGAGTGCAGGCCACAGTTTGCTTTTACTTGGAGGAGTGTCCGGTTCACTTGGAACCAACTGCCCCAGGGGTGGAAACACAGCCCTACCATTTGCCATGGAGTGATCCAGACTGCACTGGAACAGGGGCAAGCTCCAGAACACCTGCAATACATTGATGACATTACTGTGTGGGGCGATAGAGTGGAAGAAGTCTTTGAGAAAGGGAGGAAAATAATCCAAATCCTGCTGAAAGCCGGTTTTGCCATAAAACGGAGTAAGGTCAAGGGATCTGCACAGGAGATTAAATTTTTGGGAATAAAATTGCAAGATGGATGTAGACAGATCCCCACAGATGTGATCAACAAGATAACAGCAATGTCTCCACCCACTAATAAGAAAGAAACGCAAGCTTTCTTGGGTGCTGTAGGGTTCTGGAGAATGCACATCCCAAATTACAGTTTGATTGTAAGCCCTCTCTATCATGTGACCCGGAAGAAGAATTATTTTAAATGGGGGCCCGGAGCAACAACAAGCCTTTAAACAAATTAAACGCGAGATAGTTCATGCAGTAGCCCTTGGACCAGTCTGGACCGGGCCAGATGTAAAAAGTGGATCTGCAAGAGTAGATTCCCCAGGTCCCTTGTCAGTCTAGTTCAAATGCAGCCACCGGCGCCACCCCATGGCACTCCTCCCCAGGGCAGTCTCACTTCCAACGTCCAAAACTCCCCGCAGCACACACACGCCGATCCAGTCCCATACATAGGAGAAGAACCCACTTCCCCCACCTTTGCCCGACATTCCTTCTCCACCAGTTTCAAAGCATTCAACAACCCCTCAGTCTCGTCTATCAACATGTCTATTCCCACTTGTTTGCTTGCCTCAGCACTCATCCCATGCTCAAATACAGGAGCTGCGTGAGCTTCCCCCCTTCCCCCTTGGTTTCCCTTTTTTTTTTTTTTTTTGCTCACCCTGCTCTGCAAGGGTTACAGATGCCTGCCTCTGCAACAGCACTTCTGGTTTAATGTGAATGTGCTGCTTGTTGCCAGTGACAGCAATCTCCTCCTCCTTATCAATATCTGATAGGACAGATATAGAGGATGCTCCTCTCAGTGGTACCTGTGATATATAATTTTCCTATTTATTTCATTCCCCCAATATCACAGGCTGAACAACATCTCTCCAGCTTAGCTTTCTGTTTTTCCCTGTCCTTTTCCAAAGCCAAAATTAGGGATCTGGCAGAGCTATGTTAATTTCACATTGTCTGCCACTCTGGGTAGTTTCTTAAAGTGAATCTGTATATCTTACTTCATCACATTTTCCTGGCCACCTCAAAACCAACATTAATTGTAACAATGTATTATAATTCAGAGTTCCATTTTTAGGCCATTTCTCCTGATCACAGAATTGTAGAATTAACCAGGTTGGAAAAGACCTTTAAGATCATCAAGTCCAACCATTACCCCAGGACTGCCAAAGCCACGACTAAGCCATGTCATTAAAGGCCTCATCTTGTAAGCGGCGAGGAGAAGCAGACAGGCCAACCCAATATGGGTGATAAGCAACTTCTACTTTATTTGTGACGCAGTTCACACATATATAGGAGTGGTATTCAGCCACTCCTTCTTGGCATAACAGTATTGGTTAGCCTCCACAGATTCCTCCACATTCTCCTCCCAGGTCCGGTCTCCTGCCACCTGTGGGGGCCACCCCCTGCCTTGCTTGCACAGTCCTCCAGAACTCTATGGTCCTGCTCTTAGAGTCATTCTGCAACATCATCTCAATGTTTTTTGAACACTTCCAGGGACACTAATTCCACCACTTCCCTGGGCCGCCTGTTCCAATGCCTGATCACCTTTGGTGAAGAAATTTTTCCTAATACCCAGACTAAACCTCCCCATGCCCAGCTTGAGACATGTCATTATGAGATTAAAATGTGTTTTTTTTAAATCTCTCTCCTACAATTCAACCATTTTCATTGCTTTATATAATTAAATTCACTAAGAGTTACCAGACAATGGGAGCTGTAGCCCCATTTTCTGATCTGACAAATTTAAAATAAATAAATTATACATGTACACACTGCCATAAAGGATTCTCTGCCTTAGGCATCAAACATCTTTAAAGAACTGCTATCAAACCCTTACACACAACAGGCAGAAGGAGGAATCCAAGCCATGGAAAATTCCATATCAAATTGGAAAAATGCTTAGCAGTCTCCAGAGCAATCGAAGTCTGGAAAGGCAAATCAAACATATTTAATTAATATCACTGTTTCTTTATAGATGAAATGAAAGTTCAAGTATTGACCATGGGAAAGAGCCGTTTCATTGACACACTGTTCTCTTTCCATATCATTCCTGAATGTCTTATGGGTTTTTTACGGATGAGCATATAATAAATAGGGGGCTAATACCTGTCCTCTTCAGAGACTTCACACCAAAATCCCAATTAAAACTTTCCCAATCTAATAAACAATCACAAGCTTGGCAATTAACTTTTCAAAAGCAAGCTTTTTACACTCACAGTATTTTTACAGATACAATTCATACACAGATAGGAACATCACAGTCTTCATAAAAAGATACACCTGCACACAAGACCTGATATTTCCACACGTACGCATCAAGTACTCAACTTTATCCAGAGAAGTTTCATATCAAATTTTAAAAATTAAAAGTAACAGGGGTGTACATCATGCAAAATTACAGGAGTGGAGAATTGTAACTTTTAAGCTGGCAACAGTCTAAGTAAAACCAGACATTGGTTACAATATTTTATCAACATTTTCTTGTTTACCGAGCCCCCAGAAGACCCTCCCAGTTCTTTCCAATGTGCCAAAATGTAACCCAATGGGCTTTCCTTCAGAATTCCCTTGTTTTGACCAGCTCCCATTTCAAACAATCTTTTACAAATCTCTGTAGCTTCTCTTTCCCAGTGCTCTGCAAGTGCACTTAAAAATATGAGAGCACCTACACACAAGTTTTATGATATTCTCAGGGGTTCAGTAAAATAATATCTGGGTTCTGCAGATCAACTCTCCTGTTGTTAGATCATAGTTTCGGTTCCAGCACAATTTACACTGTCCTAGTATCCACGGCAGGTTCCACTGTTCAGAAGTTACTATGCACCCATATGTGAAGCTACAAGCCTCTGGTACTGAGTGTAAAGTCCAGGTCTCAAGAGTAGGACTACAGATATTAGAGGTTATACTTCTCTTATACAGCCACTGGGGCACAGAGAGGGAACTCTCCTTAACCCCCCCCATTAGCCACAGTTTACTTTTGTCTACTCCTCCCTCACCACTTAAACGCTGTAATCTTTAACACTAACGACAGACATACACACACACAAAACACTTAGGCACAACACAAAAAAAAGACTCTCCTCGCGGAGAACACGGAACCGCGGATCAGGACTCCACACTCGCTTTGTAGCTATGTTATGTCTCAGTCACACAGAAACACAAACACACATGGGATCCCACACACTCACACTATGGTTCTGCCTTACCCTTCTCCTGCTTCTTATGGTAGCAGGTCCGTCCTGGTTCCCAAAATTTCAGATGCAGTGGAGACCTGGTGGGTTCTCCTACCCTTCACCTGCTTCCACTACGGTCATTAGCAGATCCTTCCTGGCTCCCAAAACTTGGGATGCAGCGAAAACCAGGACTCACCCGATCCACCCTCAGGATCGCTAGCATCTGCTCTACCGGTCGGCGAGTCCCCTACTTGCAAGCCCTACCTGCCAAGGGGAACTACGCTGTGCACCAGACGTCTCTGCGCGCCTTACCAGTAGCCCCGGGCCACGCATACGCCTTGCAGGCCCCCTAAATTGCCTAAATTTCAAGCATACCGTTTCTCCACAGCCGGTACAGGTTGTTGTCTGTCCCCACAGTGAGCGGATGAGGAGCGGAGCTCCTCCAGACAAGCAGCCTGGGGCACCTAGGATGTCCGCCCCTCAGCCGATCCTGCAGCCGAACAGAGATCTCCTGGCTAGCTCGCCAAATTGATACGCAGATAGATTCCACAATTTGTTAAAAGTTGTAAAGTCGGTATGCGTTTTATTCAGCGCTGAGACGCACGGGGATAATTCCTCAAAGTAATGCGCGCCTCAGTGTTGTTTCCCTCTACATTTATTCTCTAAAGTTATATATATTCATAAGGTTGCACAATACGGCTATACATATTCATGTCCTATCCCTCGCTTCGTATTATAATTAGTTAGAAGGTCCTTTGCGCCTGCGCAGTGCCCCCTCTGGTCATGGGCAGGGGTCTCAAGATGAAGTAACTGAGTCTTCCTCCTGTGGGTAGGGGTCTTCAAGATGAAGTAAATGAGTCTTCCTCTTCTTGAACTTTTCACCTTTTAGTCTTCAGGTATGGCCGTAGGGTTTAGTCGGTGTCCCAGCCACAAACCATCTGCATCTCCCCCTTCAGGAATCTGCTTTTCCTTATCAATAGCTGCTTATCAGTAGAATCAGGCCTCTGCTTTTCTTTGTCAATAGAACCAGGTGTCTGCTTTTCCTTATCAATGGTTAGTGCCTTTGTTCTGCTTAGTAGGCATGATAGGTGCAGACAATACTTTTGTTTAAGCAAGTGAATTCCTCTAACCCCCCCCCCCCCCGTACAACCCCCCTGTACATTGGTTAATCCTGTATCACTGGCGTTCTCTTCTTTAGGCTTCTCTGTTCAGATTTACTTTCATATCAGTATTTCCCCTAGCTGCTAACATATTGTGTTTTAAAATTTCTCCTCTTGGTCTCCAAGTCACTTCAACATGTGTTGGTGTCTTCACATAGTGAAGCAGAGCTCATCATATGCACTGCTTGATTTTCCTCTTGACACAGGAGCATTAAGGTAAAACGCTGTCACCTTGTAATAAATTCAAGGCAAGCTAACGTGATGTTTTTGTCCTGTTCTGCTCCATTGTCAGCTGGTTTTCAACATTTTAAACTGTTTGGGTTTGTGGTGATGGTGGTGTTTTTTAGTTTTCCTTCTCCTGAGCTTATGATTGCTCAATAGACTTTGAATTTATTCCTTGCTTTAATGTAGTGCAGGCAGAGGTGCTGTGCTGGGATTTGTGTCTTTTGAGTATCTCATTGTGTCATGTTGCTGTGCTTTGTGTTTCCTTGTGTCCTACCAATTCCCAGTTTGTATGTGGTGGCTGTGAAGCTGGCGTGCCACAGTAGTGCCTTTGCCAGTGTAATCTTTATTGCCTTTTCTATTATTCATTATGGTATTGAGGTCTAAAAAAAGTCATATGTTCCATATGTTCATGTGTGACTCATTGTGTGACTGACCAATGCATCATTATCTCTCTTCAACCCTGCTTGATCTACCGCTACTGTGGCCAAACTTGTGCTTTAGAAGCACAACTCTGCCATGGGAACTTTGTGTATTTGATAGGTTTTATTTGTTCTGGAGAAGAGAAGGCTCTGGGAAGTCCTTGGAACAGCTTCCAGTGCCTAAAGGGGCTACAAGAAACCTGCAGAGGGGCTTTGGACAAGGGCCTGTGAGGACAGGATAAGGGGGAGTGGCTTTAACCTGCCAGAGAGGAGACTGAGATGAGATTTTAGGCAGAAGCTCTTCTCTGTGAGGGTGGTGAGGCACTGGCACAGGTTGCCCAGAGAAGCTATGGCTGCCCCATCCCTGGCAGTGTTCAAGGCCACATTGGTCGGAGCTTGGAGCAACCTGCTCTAGTAGAAGGTGTCCCTGCCCATGGCAGGGGGTTGGAACCAGGCAAGCTTTAAGGTCCCTTCCAATCCAAACCATTCTAGGAGCCTTTGATGATACCTGACAGTTCAAAGTTTGGGATGCCTCATTGTTAATGTATCCTTATTAATGGGGGTTCAGTGGGCCACCGTGGTCAGTGACAAGAAATCCGTCCTTTTCCTGATGCATGCATTTTCTCCCAAGGGGAAAGATGCAAGACACTTGCAACTGTAGTTATTTTTCTCCCTTTCTAAGGCTGCTTTTGCCATAGGAAACACTTTGCTCTTGCTGTAAGTTTCTGAGGATCTTGATGTTTTGATAGACACGAGGAGGACAAGAGCTGAGGAAATTCTGAAGCATTGGTGTAGATTTTGGGATTGCTTCCTTCAGTGCATGTGCACAAACTGATATTAAAATAGCTTGAAACACAGGTTAGAGGACAGCCAATGAACCATGTGCTGGAAGACTGGGCAATTTGCGTGTGTTTTACATGTTCTAGACAGTGGGATGTGCTAGGAAGTGATAATGGAAAAGGAAAACCCAGCAGGTATACTGATGCTCATTTTTATTTAGAAGCAAAGCTGTCTGTTGACATGCCGAAAGCTTAGAATTCTTCAATGCTTTTAACAATATTCATCTGAGTGGAGAATGATGTGTGTGTTTGCACCCAAACTCTGGTCAGTGTATCAGTAATGTAATTACAGCTTTTTGAAACCTGCTTAAATTGTGTTGTGCTTTCTGCCTTTTTTGGTGTGCAGTGATGACAAGCTAAATGGGTACATGCTCTTGTTTAAGCCATTTCTTTAGACTGTGATGAAACATATATACATTTGTCTTCATCCCCCTTCCTAACCCCCTAACCTACTCCACATCAGGATTTCCTGCAGTGTGCTTTCCTGGTAGACTTGTAGCAGAGCAGAGAGAAAAGGTCCTTGAGAAAGAACCTGAAGAGACAAATGGGGAGAAACAAAGCTGGGGTCTTGTGTGGGATTGTTTGTGGTTAGGGGTTTTGGGGGTCTTTTTTTGTCTATTCGTTTATTGTGGGTTTGGTGTTTTTTTTTTTTTTGTCTTTTTTTTTTGATTGTGGGTTTTATGTGGGTTTGCTTTTTTTTCCTTTCCTTTTGAATAGGTGAGATAAGGGGTTCCAGTGACCTGCCCAGAGTTGATACGCAGATAGACTCCACAACTGGTTAAAGTTGTAAAGTAGGTATTCTTTTATTCAGCGCTGAGACACATGGGGGATAGCTCCTCCAAAGGCATGTGTTCCTCAGTGTTGTTTCCCTCTACATTTATTCTCTAAAGTTATATATATTCATGAGGTTGCACAATACGCCTATATTCATGTCCTATCCCCGCTTCATATTATAATGAGCTAGAAGGTCCTTTGTGCCTGTGCAGTGTCCCCCCTGGTCATGGGTGAGGGTCTCAAGATGAAGTAAATGAATCTTCCTCTTGTGAGTAGGGTTCTTCAAGATGAAGTAAATGAGTCTTCCTCAAGCCTGAACTTTTCACCTCTAGCCGTCAGGCATGCTCTTTAGGAGTCTGGTCAAAGTCCAAACCAGGAAGCTGATCTTCACTGGAACTAAGTAACTGTTCCTCTCCCTTATCAGTCTGTTTCTTCCCCTTATCAGACTGTTTCTCCCCCTTATCAATAGCCTATTGTCCTGGTACTGCATGGCAAGCTTGACAGGTATTTGCAAACAATTCTTTCTGTTAAACAGGCAAAATTCCTTTATCATTCCCCCCCCCCCTTCCCCCCGTGTACAACCCCCCTGTACATTGGTCATCCCTCTGCATCAGTCATGCATCAAGTACATACATTAGACTTCAGGTCTGGATGCCCCCGACAGATCAGGGATCATGCTTTCTGTGAGTGCCTCTGAGGCAGGTTTGCTAACCTAGTTACTTGCATGTTAGATCTGACTCAAATGACAGTCTCTTGAGTAGCTGTCACCATATCCACTTACAGGAGGAAAGAGAATCAGAAAGATGTCTTCTACTCTGCTGAAGTCCTGAACTTGAGCTAGCAAAGAGCTGCCAGCTTTCTGTGGCCAGCAATAAAGGTCACAACTCTGGCTTTCAGCTATAGGTACCAACAGATCAGGCAATCCTCCAGTGCTGCTTCAATTAATCAAGAAGGGGAGCTTTCTTCAGCCTGTTTCCTGCTGCACTTGTTAGATTTTTTTTATGTTAGGGAGAACCAGTGTCACAAAGTGACAAATTTGGTGAGGCTGAGAATTGGAGGGTCTAGACATTGTCTGCTCTGTGCTCTGCTCTCTGAGGTGACAAAACAGCCAAAAATGCAAGCTTCCAACTAAGGCATCACTGAATTTTTCAGCAACATTATCAAAATCTTTCACACATTCAAAACTGTTATCAGTGTTTTACGCACTCATAATAGCTTAGTCATGCTGTCTTCCAGGGCTCCTCTCTGTGGTCTACAGCAGGAAACTATTCTGCCTTCTGCAGAGTAGTTCTGTACCTGACTTCCTTTGAAAACAAGCCCATCTCTGACTTAGAAGAAACAAAAGCACTAAGATTAGTTTACAGACGAGAAATGGCACAACTTTGGGCTGTCACTGTACCGGCTCAGTTATGTGAAGCTGGTGGTTGGCTGACAAGGATCTGCCCTTGCTTCCAGCACACCCTGCTTGTAACATCTTTCTGTAGCCCATGGGATGATCTTGGGTGTATATTGATTCAGAGAAAACTCCAAGAACAAACTCACCAACAGAGTTTCAAGTTGACAAGCAGGTATTCTTTATTGCGGCGCCGGGAGACACGGGGGATAGCTCCTCCTAACGTGTGTCCCCGTATTGCCATGCAGGCCATCCTTATATGGTCACTGGGCATATTACATCATTTTCCAGAAAGTTTCCCGTATGCATACAAAAATGTGATGGTGGTCTTTAAGGGTCGTTTACTTTTCTCAACAATCTTCATAACCAGCTTAATTAACATTACAGACATAGCAATCATCCTGTCCTTCTACTTATCAGTTAGTTTAACTGTGCCCACCCTGGACATCTGCTAGTCCCAGATACTCTTCATCCCCAGGTCCTGTTTTTCTATTCTGCTTTTCTTACACCTTTTGTACTAAGGTCCTAAGGACCTGAAACTATGTCAACTACCTTCAAGCAGGGCAGAGTTATTTTCCATTACAAAGCCATCAAACTTAACATTACTTAGAACTGATTACGTTTTGTGCTTTTGTGTCTCCTTGTCTCAACATATATATATATGATATATATATGATATGGATGTAGCGTTGGGTGTCAACCCAAGATCTAGTTTCCACACCAGGACTACCCTATGTGACTGAGCTGCTCAGTCTTTTGATTTGTCCCTCCAAAATGCTTTTGGGGTTTATGTATTATTAATGTATGAGGTGCTTTATGTATTACAGCAGTTTACTACAAGGAGTTGATCTCCCCATAATTTGAGGACTTTGATTGGTTTCTGGGTAAGTAATATAGGTAAAGCCTTATCCTTTCTGAAACAGACTTATTTAAATTTACTAGAAAAAGTTTAAAAAACAATGTGTTGTTTGTGGTGTTTCTTTGCAATTCTATACCTCTCTGGTACCCAGAGTCTGCACATTCTTAACAGCACTGTCTGTTCTGAAATTTCTTGATTTTTTTTCCCCCCTTAATTTTTTAATGCTGATATTGGGAATCCTTTTGTCAAAATTTAGCTAATTAATTTATTGTTAAGGTCTGTAACTTTCAGGGAAGCAAAGAAGATTAACTTGAATTAATTGAAGGATTTATTTTTTAAGCCTCCAAATGAGTGTGCCAAAACTTAATATGGTATAGCTTATCAGTTTTATTCCGCATGCTTGTGATATGCAGATTGACTCCACAACTCGTTAAAGTTGTAAAGTAGGTATGCTTTACGCTGAGGTGCATGGGGATAGTTCCTTCAAAGTATGCACACCCAGGGTCGTTTTTCCCTCTACATTTATTCTCTTAAGGTATACATATGCATTAGATTACTCGATACGCTTATACATATTTAGTATCTATCCCCGCTTCGTATTATAATGAGCTAGACGGTCCTTTGCGCCTGCGCAGTGCCCCCTTCTGGTCATGGGCAGGGGTCTCAAGATGAAGTAAATGAGTCTTCTTCCTGTGAGTAGGGGTCTTCAAGATGAAGTAAATGAGTCTTCCTCTTAAACTTTTCACCTTTTAGTCTTCAGGTATGGCCTTAGGGTTTGGTCGGTGTCTCATCCATAAACCATCTGCTTCTCCCCCTTATCAGGCATCTGCTTTTCCTTATCAATAGCTGCTTATCAGTATAATCAGGCCTCTGCTTTTCCTTATCAGTAGAACCAGGTGTCTGCTTTTCCTTATCAATAGTTAGTGCCTTTGTTCTGCTTAGTAGGCATGATAGGTACAGACAATACTTTTGTTTAAGCAAGTGAATTCCTCTAACCCCCTTGTACATTGGTTAACCCTGTATCACTTGTATCCCTTAAGGCTGTAGGATTAGTGTTCCCTGCCATCTGCAGGGCATTATCCTTATCCTCCTGCCACTTCTGAAACAGTGCATTATACTCTGATCCTCGGGCAACTGCTGAGATCGTACTGCTCTGCCACACCAGGTCAACCTGCTGGAGGCAGCTCCTGTTCAGCTGCCCTGGAGCCATCAGATGCAACTATCTGGTTAAAAGACTCTTATCTCAGAAGTGTATTCATTTGCCTCAAAGCCTAACATTGAGCTTTGTCTCTGAATAGAAATGTAATGACCTGTCAATATCTTGGGGAGATGAGAATCAGGAAGCATGATTGATACCAGCATTGAATGGGTGGCTTAGACATGAAGTGAAGCTGAGTTTTTCTGGAGGCTGGGGTACAAAGGACAGTTCCACCTAAATGATTGTGAGGTGACAAATTAGGACCTCTGAGATGGGGAAGCTTAGAAGGTGGTAATTGCTTCAGTTTCTTCTTCAGAAAGAGCTGTAGCAGAATAGTCTCTGGTGCCTGAGGAGCCCTGAGCATGGGTGTGCCTCTACCCAGAAGTAAGGAAAAACCTGGTCAGGGTAGGAGTCTCTTTACTAGGCCTACTTTGGAGATATCCGTTTAGGTGAGAATGTAACGTTCGCTTTGCATCGATGTTGCAATTTTAGCATTCCTGTACTGGTTTAATAAACAGATTTAAAGGAAATAAAAAGACAAAATAGTCCAACAATGATAAACTCTGACTTTCACAATGAGTCTACATAAAACTCACAGAATCCCAGACTGGTTTGGGTTGGAAGGGAGCTTAAAGCTGATCCAGTTCCAACCTGCTGCCACAGGCAGGGACACCTTCCACTAGACCAGGCTGTTCCAAGCCCTGTCCAACCTGGCCTTGAACGCTGCCAGGGATGGGGCAGTCACAGCTTCTCTGGGCAACCTGTGTCAGGGCCTTGCCACCCTCATGGGGAAGAAACTACTGTGGTGGTACTTAGTGTCTATTGTGTCTTCCTCTTTTGACTGTTACATCAAGTCAAATGAGAGATCAGCTACTCAGTGTTTCTGACCATGCTAAAATTGCCTAGAGGAGACTGTAGGTTTAATGCCCAATTTAAGCATA
Source organism: Pezoporus wallicus (assembly GCF_028554395.1). Classification (NCBI taxonomy): domain Eukaryota; kingdom Metazoa; phylum Chordata; class Aves; order Psittaciformes; family Psittacidae; genus Pezoporus; species Pezoporus wallicus. Next base: position 86,447 of record NW_026636854.1, read on the forward strand.
ACCCCTGCACACCCCTGGGGGGTTTCACTGCCAAGTACCTTGGCAGAAGCTGGAAACTTTCCAGATGTGTTCAGCCTCTTTACCTTTTTGTGGAACAGGCATGATCAGTCTGCTTTTGGTTTAGGGTGCTCTGACTGCAGCAAGAGAACAAATGACTGGGGTAATGGCTTTGTCCATCAGATGTTGACACACTGCACAGGAGTAAATGCTGTCTTCCACTGAGGTTTTTACACTAGCTCTAACTCTCCAAGATTTTTTAAAATAAAGAGTTGAATTAGGGGTTTGTTTTCAATTACACAATTCAGTGCTTGGTTACTGCATGCACAAGGACTGGCACAGCATTTACTTGCTCTTCCCGAAGGCTGTGGTCCACTTACGCATGTGCTGCATGGTAGCCATCCTGGATGCCAAGTAGTTGTTTCTCTTTAGTTGCACTAGTCTTAGAGTTGTTCTCAATGCAGTCTTCTGAGAAAGTCTTAATTTCACATTATAATCCCAGGCACAAACACAGGCTGGGGGAGATTGGATGGAGCAGTCCTGAGGAGAAGGATTTGGGGGTATTGGGTGATGAGAAGCTCCCCATGGCCCAGCTTCAGTGTGAGCTTGAGCCCAGAAACACCACCCCACTCCCCCCATGCCCATGTGCTGGGCTGCACCTGCAGAGCATGAGCAGCAGGTCAAAGGAGGGGATTGTCCCCCTCTGCTGCACTCTGGGGTGGTACTTCCCCCCCCGCAGTCTTGCTCCAGCTCTGGGGCAACAACACAGGAGGGACATGGGAGCTGCTGGACCTGAGTCCAGACAGGACAGGCTGTTGGAGTGAGTCCAGAGGAGGTGATGGAGAAACTGACAGGGTTGGAGCAGCTCTGCTCTGGAGCCAGGCTGAGAGAGATGGGCTGGTTCAGCCTGGAGAAGAGAAGGCTCTAGGGAGACCTTAGAGCAGCTTCCAGTGCCTAAAGTGTCTACAAGAAACCTGGAGAGGAGCTTTGGACAAGGGCCTGTAGGGACAGGATAAGGGAGATTGGCTTTAACCTGCCAGAGGGGAGACTGAAATGAGCTCTTAGGCAGAAATTCTTCCCTGTGAGGGTGCTGAGGTGCTGGCACAGGTTGCCCAAAGAAGCTGTGGCTGCCCCACCTCTGTCAGTGTTCAAGGCCAGATTGGATGGGGTTTGGAGCAACCTGCTCTAGTCGAAGGTGTCCCTGCCCATGGCAGGAGGTTGGAACTGGACAAGCTTTAAGGTCCCTTTCAACCCAAACCTGTCTGGGATTCTATGGTTCTGTGATAATTGTATTTATTTTATTGGAAATTCTTGGGTTTCGTCACCTATTCCAGTTTTTTCCACCCTGATATCCTCTCCATATTGTAAAAGCTTGTACTTGAAAACAGTCTGCTTCCCCCTCTCATTCCTGTATTAAAGTAAATTATCTTGCAGCAATTCATCAGCTGTGTTTCCTTCTTGTGGTAGTTTGAACTTTTCATCCACTGGTATGACAAGTATTTCCATCTCTTCTGCCCTTTTAGGAGAATTGTGTCTTTGGGAAAGAAATACTGAGGAGAAATTTGTAGTTATTTTATCTCTTTAATAAGAAGCTGCTGCCCAAAACTCTATTTTGCACGTGAAAAGCTGTCAGCTTAACTGTGTGGTTTGCTGACTGTACTTCTGCATTACTCTGCTCTTGTGAGGAGAAATTGTTGGTCTTACTCTTGTAACAGTGGCAGAAGCTGGAAAACTGGTTCTGGTGGCTGAAACCTTCTCTGCTTATTTGTGTGTGTGAGGTTCTTTTTATTTCCTTGGCATTGCACTCCCATTTCATGGAAAGGAAAGGCAATTTTCATCATGAGGCAGTATTATGGTTGGCTCTAAGTGGATATTTGAGGGGATGAATCACTGGCTCTTGGGCTGCACACTGCAGAGAGAAGGAGGCTAATGCCACTTGGAGCTGACTTCATGGGCATACTCTGATTCGGAGAAAACTCCAGGAACAAACTTGCCAACAAAGTTTTCAAGCTGACAAGCAGGTATTCTTTATTGCAGCGCCAGGAGACACGGGGAATAGCTCCTCCTAACGTGTGTCTCCCCATTGCCACACAAGCCGTCCTTTTATAGCCACTGGGCATACATACATATTCATGAGGCTACATATGGATGACATCATTTTCCAGAAAGTTCCCCGCATGCATACAGAGTTGTGGTGGTGGTCTCTGAGGGTCCTTTACTTCTTCCAACAATCTTCATCACTTCTGGCAGCCTTTGAAACATGCGCAATAGATGCTCATACCATTTTAATTGGTTCGTTAGCACCAGAGACATAATAATCCTCCTATCCTCCTACTTACCAGTTAGTTTAACTGTAGCCCATCCTGGACACCTGCAGTTCCTGGATACTTCTTATCCCTGTGTCCTGTTCTTCTAGACTGTTTTTCTTAAACTATGTCACAACTATAACTATTTATCTTGTGAGAATTCTCAGTATGTTCTCTAGCTGTAGTCTATTTTTTTCTCTCTGTGTCATGCACCTCAGTAATTTTCCATTGCTACTGTTACAAAGCCATCAAACTTAACATTACTTAAAACTAATTATAAGGGTTTCTATATTCCATTTTGTGATTTTGTGCCCCCTTGTTTCAATGGGTTGATGCAGGGGAGGCCAGTCTTGGGTCAGCTGGTCATCCTCACTGCCCTGCAGGTGCATATCCACTTGGACAGCACTTTGTTCTACTATAGGATGAGCTCATTTTGCTCACTTGGGTTTCCCGCAGTGGCAAGCTGGTCAGCCTGTGCAGCTTGCATCTCCTTTGTGCATCTGTGTATGTGCTTGAACCTGCCCAGGAGAGTGACTGCATCACTGTGGTGTAGATGCTCCCAGTGGCACAAGTAGCATCTGATGGTTAGAATTCAGGGTGAATGGATGACCCTGCCTGTTGGAAAGCAGGTACTGGCTGCTGCTACCTTTACCATCTTCTGCACTTCAAAGCATGGTGTCCAGCTTTTAGTTAAAAAGCACTGTAAAGCAGTGTTACCACTTTTATCAACCTGGCTGCTGCTGTGGACAGCTCTCATAGTAGTTTATTTCTTTCTAAATTTGCTAAAAAAACATTCCTCAGGCCAGTGCAAAACTGATGGGATGGGGCTTTTCTAGTATTGCAGTATGTCTGAGTGACACAAAATCTAACTGTGAGGGAAGGAAGGACTACAGAGCACTGGGAGAGGTGGTTAGGGACTCTGGAGCTCAGTCTTTTCATCAGTTCTCCAGGATAAAGGGGAGAACCTTAAAAAGGCTAGGAGGATTGGCCAGGTTAATAAATGGTTAGAAGGGTATGCCATACTCAGGGGTTTGGGTTTTTAGAACATGGGACTCGATTTGGGAGGCCAGGTCTACTGGAGGCTGGTGGAGCTGGTCTAAGGGGAAGAGCTATTTTGGTAGAAGGTGTGCCAGGCTGGACAAGAAAGCTTTAAACTAGATGTGTTGGGGGAGGGGGGCATCATTCCAACCCAACATACCCAGTCAGTTGCCAGCACCTATAATAAATGCTCAGAGTAATGTAGAGATATTTCAGCTGCTCCGGCCAATGAGCTGGCTTCATTTGGAGCTCGGCTCAGATGCCTCTATACAAACGCCCATACTATGGGGAATAAGCAAGAAGAATTAGAGATGTATGCACGTCTATGGGGATATGATATAATTGGTATCATAGAAACATGGTGGGATGGTTATTTATGTCAGTGATAGGCTGGAGAGTACGGAATTCTGTCTGGGGACAGGTGAGCAGTTAACAGCGAGTTCCTGGGTCAGGGTCAAAGGGAGAACAGCTATGGGGGACATTACTGTGGGGATCTGTTACAGACCACCTGATCAAGAGGACTCTGTGGATGAAGCGCTCTATAGACAGATAGGAACAGCCTCACGCTCACAGGCCCTTCTCCTCATGGGGGACTTCAACCATCCCAGTATCTGTTGGAGTGATGATACGGCCCGGCACAAGCAATCCCGGAGGTTCCTCGATTGTGTGGAAGACAACTTCCTCCTGCAAGTAATAGAGGAACTGACAAGGAGAGGTGCCATGCTTGACTTCATGCTCACCAACAGGGAGAGGCTGGTTGGAAATGTGACGCTTCAGGGCAGCCTTGGTTGTAGCGATCATGAATGAATAAGGAGTTGCTGAAGAAACTTAGAGGGGAAAGAAGAGGCTTACAAAAGGTGGAAGCAAGGACAGGTGGTCTGGGAAGAATACAGGGATGTTGTCTGGGAAGCTAGGGACCAGGTTAGGAAAGCTAAGGCCCAGTTAGAATTAAACTTGGCTACGGATGTGAAAGATAACAGGAAGGGGTTCTATAGGTATATTGCAAATAAAAGACACACTAGGGACAACATGGGCCCTCTCTATAAGGTATCAGGAGACCTGGCTACCCTGGATTTGGAGAAAGCTGAGGTTCTGAATGACTTCTTTTCCTCGGTCTTCACTGGCAAATGTTGTGACCACACCACACATGTATTGGAAGGCAGACACAGGGACTGTGAGAATGAAGACCTTGGGCCCATTGTAGGAGAGGATCTGGTTCGAGACCATCTTAAGAACCTGAATGTGCACAAGTCCATGGGACCTGATGAAATTCATTCACGGGTCCTGAAGGAGCTGGCAAATGAAGTTGCTAAGCCACTGTCCATCATATTTGGAAAATCATGGCAGTCAGGTGAAGTTGCCAACAACTGGAAAAAGGGAAATAAAAGCCCCATTTTCAAGAAGGGGAAAATGGATGACCCAGGGAACTACAGACCAGTAAGTCTCACCTCAGTGCCTGGCAAAATCTTGGAGCAGATTCTCCTGGAAGGCATGCTAAGGCACATGAAAAACAACCAGGTGGTTGGTGACAGCCAGCATAGCTTCACTAAGAGGAAATCCTGCCTGACCAATTTGGTGGCCTTCTATGATTGAGCTATGGAACTGATGGACAGGGGTAGAGCAGTTGAAGCCATCTACCTGGACTTGTGCAAAGTGTTCGACACTGTCCCACACGACTTCATTGTCTCTGAATTGGAGAGGTATCAGTTTGATAGATGGACCACTTGGTGGATAAAGAACTGGCTGGCTGGCTGGCTGCACGCAAAGAGTTGTGGTCAATGGCTCACTGTCCAATTGGAGACCAGTAAGGAGTGGTGTCCCTCAGGGTTCAGTGTTGGGGCTGGTCTTGTTCAACATCTTTGTCAGTGACATGGACAGTGGGATTGAGTGCACTGGAATGGGTTGCCCAAGGGAGTTGTGAATGCTCCATCCCTGTCATTGTTCAAGGCTGGGTTGGACAGAGCTTTGGGTGACATGGTTTAGTGTGAGGTGTCCCTGCCCATGGCAAGGCAGTTGGAACTTGATGATCTTAGGGTCCCTTCCAACTCTAACTATTCTATGATTCTATGAAAAGGCTCACAGCTTTTTAGCATGGAGAATCTGTTTTCCTGTAGCTTAGGTCTTGCTGGTATTTGCACACACAGCAGCTTCATCTGAAGACTTTCAGTTGCACTTTGATCTGCACTAATTGTTAAAGAAAATGGTTCTGTTGCTTAGTTGAATCTTAGCTGTTAGCTCACATTATGTTTGGGTTAAAGAGTGTTTGGAGGGGATGTTCAAACACAAAAGGTAAAAGTAGCAAGCCACACTAAATTCTCCAGTAGCATAATTTATAAGGAAACTGGCACTCTTTGGTTAACAGTTGGTCGTGGCCTTATGGAAGACTGCTGAATTTTCAGAGCAGTTGCAGGTACTCGACTGTGTAACTGCTGAGTAGTAGGTAAGTGCCTGTTTGTCTTAGTATGGCTTTAGCTGTCTGCTGCCAGGTAAGACAGGAGGCTTCTCTTGGCCTCTCTCAGTGCTGCTGTTGTAACTTTCTTGGTTTGTTCCTTGAAATATTTTTTTTCTTTTAGACAAAGTATTTTAAAAGGTCCCTTTTATTCTTGCAGTATTTTCAAGTGGACTGTGAAGTATTTTTATAATTAAAAGCCAAACAAAGCATTTTTGTGTCAAGGTTTTACTGAGAGCAGAGATGTTCCAAAATTAGGCTTGAAGTGAATTTTTAAATTTCTTTCCATCTCTGTATGCAGAGATTGTTACATCATACTGAAACAATAATATCTTGTACATCTTTCATGATGTACAAAATGCTTTTGTTTTTGTGTGTTGGCTGTGCCTCTGAGGTCTCTAAGTTTGGGCAGAAGCAGAATTGATCACTCATCACTTGCATCTCCCTCTCTGCTGTATTCCCCCCCACTGTTCCATCATGAAGCTGACCTGAACTAAAGTTTGATGCCTTCATCATCTTTTCTTCAGCAGTGGGGGTGAGGGAGTCAGGATGGCCACTGTCAGCCAAATGCTGAAGTTCATGTTGTAAAGCTGCCCTTAAAAAAATGCCCCAGCTCTCATGCAGTCCAGTGCATCACTGTTTTAAAAGACTTCTCTTAAAGAGCTTTTCCTCTGCACATCAGAACCTTTCCTCATGCACTGATACTCTGTTCAGATAATCTGGTTTGCAAGGCAGATCTGTAGCAGTCTCTTCTTCATAGAATCCCAGACTGGTTTGGGTTGAAAGGGACCTTAAAGCTCATCCAGTTTCAACCCCCTGCCATGGGCAGGGACACCTTTGACTAGAGCAGGTCGCTCCAAACCCCATCCAATCTGGCCTTGAACACTGACAGGGGTGGGGCAGCCACAGCTTCTTTGGGCAACCTGTGCCAGCACCTCAGCACCCTCACAGGGAAGAGCTTCTGCCTAAGATCTCATTTCAGTCTCCCCTCTGGCAGGTTAAAGCCATTTCCCTTATCCCGTCCCTACAGGCCCTTGTCCAAAGCTCCTCTCCAGGTTTCTTGTAGACACTTTAGGCACTGGAAGCTGCTCTAAGGTCTCCCTAGAGCCTTCTCCAGGCTGAACAGGCCCATCTCTCTCCGCCTTCTATCTTATGTTCCTAATTATTGAGCTTCTGGGTTTGTCTGAGGCTTGACAAAGAACTTGTAAATGATGGTAAGCAACAGCCAAGGCAGTGCTGTCAAATTTGGCTTCTACTAAATAAGGGGAGTTTATCCTGTCACTTTTCCATTCATATAATCAACTTTTATGGTGTACTTGCTTTTATGTTCTGCTTTCCTTACTTGAGGGTGACCTGGAACAGATACTATTGTGCTCCTCTTCTTCCTGTAAGCAGTAATTTGAGGCAAGGTGTTAGTCACTGCTCTGCACTTGGTGCTATGGTGTCTCAAATACCAAGGCCGTAAAAAACAGGTTGTGTTTTTCTGTAGCTGTGTCTAGTCCTAAAGCTAGTAGGTGGCAAACTGTTTTTTGAAACCTCAAGAGCATTTCCCCTGTAAGGCTGAATGTAGCTGAAAATAACAGCATGGCTTGGTGTCATGGGAGGTGTAGGGAGAGGGAGGAGGTGGAAAACATCTACCTTAGAGGCAGTTTCCAAGTGAATTGTTTATTCTTTTCCATCTGTCTTCAGAGACTCTTCAGCATAGTTCCTAAAAGTGAAAGCAGGGTCAGCCCTAATGACTCACTGCCCACCATAAAGGTTTACAGAGTGCTGCTGTTCCAGATACAACTGCATCTACGCCCTGAAGTACAGTCCACTTCTGTTACAGCTCTTTGTGAGCAATCCCAGCTGTTCCTGAGCCCAACATACCTAAGGGTGAGTTGATCAGAACCACTTGTTTTTAATCGTGCTTTTAATTTGTCAACCAGAAAAACCTAGATTTCAGGATTTCAGTTTTGATCTTGTCTTATGTCTATTTTTCTTCCTTAGGTAGGTTCTTACTCACTGCTAATTCATAAAATACAGCTTTTCCATGCTCATTTTAATGAGAAGTGATTCACTGTGTTAACGTTTTTGTAAGTTATAGAACAGCTTAATTCAGGTTTGAAATCTGTAACTGTTTTGCATTTAAGTATTATGTTACTATAATGCCCTTAAATTATCTTGATTCATAGATCCATGCATATTTTTTTCCTTGGGAAGACATGTTTTGTGTTTAGTGTAACTAGCTCTTTTTAAAAAATAACCCCCACACACACCCCCAACCATTTGAACCTGTTGTGATCTTGCATGATTCTGTTTAAGATCTATGCAATCTCTACTGGCTCCCTCACATGTACTTTTGACTGGCTGACTATGAAGCCAACAGCTATGTTGTCTCAGATGGGAGGGCTCCTGAGCCTTGTGTCCTACCTCTTGTTGTGATCCAACTGCTTAGAGAGTAAGGCAAGCACATTGTTGTGCCAGAACCCTTCTAATGATCTGTGGTTTAGGAGTTTCTTGAACAAGTTGTCAAGATCTTTTAATTACTTTTTTTTTGCAATTAATATCCTTTGATGGATTTTTTTCTTCCCTAATTAGCCTTCAGTTAATTTCTTAATGCAGAACCTTTCACTGTGCTAAAAGAAGATAATGTACTTCAAACTAGAGAAGAGTCCAAGAGCTTGTTTGCAGGGCTCTCCAGTGGCAGCTGGACATCCAGAGACTTGCTCATATGACCATTGTCTTGCTTCCCAAGTAATGTTGTTATGATCTTGTCCCAAATGGCAGCCTTTCATGTTTGAAAGCCTTTCTTTTAACTTCATGGTGCCACATGTGTACTGTTAAATAAATTATTTAATGACTGTAGAATAGTAATAACCTGTTACAGGATATTCACCATAACTTGTAGCTTAACTCCAGTTAAACTTGATTCTTAAAAGTATAAAATGTGCTTAGTCTTAAAAGTTATTTATTCTGGCATGCCTGAAGCGCTTAAGTAGTGAAATTATATCTTTTGTAAGGCTTTATTTTAGGTGAGATTTTAATGATCTATAGATCATACACCCTATGGCTTGAAAAATCACTTCTGATGAAATGGGGGTCTGAATATTTTTTCTCTTGCTAGCATTCTCAGTGTAATGGTTCGGAGGGACTGCCCTACAATCTCAGTTGCTTGTGGGCCTGTATTTGATCCAAACCCTTTGTATAAAGAACAAAGGAATAATTGAATTAGCTCTTGTTTTCAAAAAGGGAAGATTGGTTTGACACTAGATCTGAACAAGCATAAACCTGCACGGAAAACACCCCTTTCAAAATCCCAGTTAGATCTGTAGGCATTAAAATGGTGTCTGTAATTCCTGTTTATCTCAGGGTTGGTACTTGGTGCTTCTTTGGGTAAGGATCCAGTTGATGTAGGCACATTCCAAAATACATGTTTATGTGCAGATGGACTAAACGGTTCACTGTTAAATCTACAGTTTGTTGAGATATGCTATAACTGTAAGTTCAGTTCTTTACAATGTTGGCTATTTTGTAGATTCTGGAAATGATACTGAATATTCCTGATGCAAAATGAGACCCTTAAGTATTTAGCCTTTATTTGGATGGTCTAAGCAGTATGCCTTTATAAAGGGTAAAGAACAAATGAAATTGGTTTGGTAATACGTAGTACTTAAAGGGTTGCAGTGTCATAGATTTAAAGCGTGCTAGACACTGTGTTAGACAAAGTTGTTTCTCTGCATCCAGAAAACCATGGAAGAAAGGGGAAATAATAGGTAGTATAGAAAGGAATGGTGTGTGGGTGAGAGCTACTTTACCCAGGGCACTTCCTTCTCCTCCTCTTCCTTCCTTTCCTCTTCCCTGCAAGAGATTTCAGGTACAAACTTTGTTTCTGAGGTGCTTTATCTGCCAAGACTGATTCTGTTGACTAAAATAGGAATTCTTCTGCTATTCATTAGAAGTAGAAACACTGACTTCTGTTTTGGATTTGCTTTTTCAGACCTCCTTCTGGATGACCAATGTGTATTTTAACCGATTGTATCGGAAACTAAGTCTCTGACTTCCCATTCATTCCAGCTGGTAGCAATGCTTATAATGCAAAAAAGTCACGATTCAGGATCACACGAACATTACTCTTAAAACTTTCTAGATGATTGTAGTTGCTTTGGTTGTGTTCTACGCTAGCAGAAGCCTTTTTCAAAGTTTACAGTTGACATTAGAGCACCACATTCCCCATTTACTGGGAGCCCTGGGGGCTGGCAGTATGGGAAACTCATGCGTTTGCCGCAATGACAGTGGAGCAGAAGACAATGTGGAATCTCGGAATCTGCAAATGGAGACCAGTAGAGTACATGTACCTGAAGCAAGAAGCCACCTAAGGGATCCTGTCCGTCCACCCAGGAGGGGTCGAGGGCCTCATGAACCAAGAAGGAAAAAACAGAATGTGGATGGACTAGTACTCGACACATTGGCTGTAATTCGGACATTAGTAGATAAGTAAGTACCTCCTCAAGGAATAATCCAACATGAGTGAAAATGTTCTTGTCTCCTTTCAAACTGTGGCTCCATCCTCACTAGTCTGCACCTGACCCTCCCTGAAGCAGCTGCGTGTTTCCATCTGGAGGCTTAGGAGAGGAGCACCTTTCCTAGGTAATAGAAGTAGCTCCGAAGTGCACAGGTACAGAGTCTTCCAGGACCTGAGAGCTTTCTCACAATTCCTGTATGGCACTATGCCCAGGTGGGATGAGGAGTGTGCTCAGTGTTTCTTACCTGGCATAGATACACAGTTTAGGAAGCAACAAACACTTAAGAGTTTGGGAACTTCTCTCCTAAAAATTGATTGTTGTGCAAGTTTTTTGTTTTCAGGCTGTATTTACATTTCTTTGGAAATGGTTAAGTAAAACTAAGAGCTTTGATCTTTGTTAGCTTGTATAAACAGACTGAGGTTTTCTCTCTAGTTTTAAGTGACTGCATGTTGTGACTGTTCAACTGTGTTCTTTGCATGCTCAAAGCACTCATTAAGGGTGTGGGGGATATTTATTTTTGTTTGTTTGTTTTGCATTGTTTTCTACAAAGTTTTAAAAGGACCTTTCAAATGATGGGATAAATTAGCTCATCACCTTTTGGATTAGGAACTGGAAAGGCCAAAACAGAAGGAAAGGAACTATTCTAGCTTCACAGCTAGGGTTTGATTTTAAGGTGGACTAGGCTCAGAATGTGAGCCTTGATTCATATATCTGCATTGTTACTTTGAAATGTGCCTGCAGAGTTTGTCTTCCTGCTGTAAAATGCTTTAAATGGAAATACCAGGATTTTTTTTTTTTTCCCCCTGAGCATTTAAATCTAAGGGGTTTGGGTTTTTTAACAGGTTTTATTTTGTGGTCTGTCTTCAAATCATAAAGTTAAAACTGTTTTGAAAGCTTCTCCCTAATGTTGCATGCCTTCCCCTTTCCCCTAAGTTCAGCTTCTTAAGCTGTTTCACAACACTTCATGCATAGTTGATCCTGTTCCTGTGGGTCATGCAGTCAGTTTTGTAATCTTGTAAGTGCTTTCTTATGCTACAGGGGGAAAATGAGCAGTTATTTTGCTGATCCTGGAGTCCTGTTTCTGATAAATTCCTGAAGCTACTGTGTTTCTTATTTAATACAGACTCCAGTGAAATACTTTGAGACTCCCATAACCACATGGGTTGGAAGGGACCTTATGAAGATCATCCACTCCAGCCTCCTGCTTAAAACCCAGGTCTAGCAGGAGCAGGTGGCTCACGATTTTACCCAGTCAAGTGTTGAACATTTTCATGATATAGAGAATCCTCCGCATCCTTGGGTACCTGTTCTAGTGTTTGCCCATGCCCATGACTTAAATAGTAAATAGTTTTAAAAGTTGGAATTTACCATATTCTAACACACCCCTATTGCATGCACCTCTGAAAAGTCTGAATATCCTCTCTGCTCTTTCCCATTACATAGTTGCAGACAGCAGTATGATTTCTTCTCCTTTCCACTGCTCCCCCTTATGGATGAACAAACCTATTTCTCATAGCTTCTGCTTCTGTGACTTATTTTCAGCCATCAGCCATCTTGGAAGCCTTCTGCTAGACTCATTCCTTTGATGTCTGGTCGTGAGGAGCCCAAACATGGTCTGTACTGGAATATTGGTTTCCCTTGTTTTGTATTAAAGCAGCTGGCAAGCCCCAGCTAGTTTTATAATGCAGCTAAATATTGCAAGTTCTTGCAGATAAGACAAAGAGCTATGGTTATGAATAATGGAGGGGTCTGTTAACAAGGCAAACTCTCTAAATATGTCTGAAAAAAAAGTTTAAGGAGCTGTTCTGCTAGACTTGAAGCAGAGTGGTCCATCTAACAAATTCATGTCTTTCCAGCTTAGATACAAGGGTGTCGTACAGGACAGTGTCAAAGGCTTTGCACAAGTCCAGGTAGATTATATCAACTGCTCTGCCTCTTTTCATCAGTTCCGTTGCCCCTTCATAGAAAGCCACCAAATTGGTCAGGCAGGATTTCCCCTTAGTGAAGCCATGCTGGCTGTCACCAAGCACCTTGTTGTTTTTCATGTGCCTCCTTCCAGGAGAATCTGCTCCAAGATTTTGCCAGGCACGGAGGTGAGACTGACTGGTCTGTAGTTCCCTGGGTCATCCATTTTCCCCTTCTTGAAAATGGGGGTTATATTTCCCTCTTTCCAGTCATCGGGAACTTCACCTGACTGACATGATTTTCCAAATATGATGGACAGTGGCTTAGCAACTTCATCCATCAGCTTCTTTAGGACCCGCGGATGGATTTAATGAGGTCACATGGACTTGTGCATGTTCAGGTTTTTAAGATGATCTCAAATCTGATCCTTTCCTATAGTGGGCCTAAGGTCTTCATTTTCAGTCCCTGTATCTGCCTTCTAAGACTTGAGCAGTGTTGCCAAAGCACTTGCTGGTGAAGACTGAGGCGAAGAATTCACTGAGAACCTCATCCTTCTCCAAATCCAGGCTAGCTAGTGCTTCTGTTTCCTTCCAGAGAGGGCCACATTATTCTTAGATTTCCTTTTGGTGGCAACATATCTATAGAAGACTTTCCTGTTATCCTTGATATCCCTGGCCAGCCTCAATTCTAAGTGGGCCTTAGCTTTCCTGACCTGGTTCCTAGCTTCCTGGTCAGTGTCCCTGTATTCTTCCCAGGCAGCCTGTCCTCACTTCCACCTTTTATAAGCTTCTTTTTTCCTTCTATGGAAAGTTTTATTATCTGTATGATTAATCTGTGTTGAAATTTTCTAAAATTTATCTGTATTTTAAATTTCTAATTTAATTTCAGAGCTGTGTGATAGAAGTTGAGCATGGCACGTATCATTCTAAGCCTGGGGTTAATCTGCAGTGCCCAAACATAGCATTTAGGACATGCTGTCGTGAATGATTTCTGTGCTGCTTACTGAATAGGATTTTGAGATCTTGCTTTAGGAACTCCCAGTAGCAGTGAATGCTCAAATGGGCAGACCTGGCCATAGCTTCTTGTCCTTGCTCCAGCACCAAGCCTTAGGAACTGATCTAATTTGAACTCTTAATGGTTTTCATGTTGGAAAGGCGACTGGGTTAAATAGCTTCTGTTCAACTGTCTTACCTACCTCTTACGTTCTTGTTACTGAGTTTGAAGTCTGTGATGCTTGCAGGTGGCTTACATTTCAGTTTTGTGGGTGTTTTTTGTTTTGTTCGGTTTTAGTGTTTATATATTTAGCAGAGAATTTCTGGGGGAAAGTATGTTTAAGCTGTGTCCCTTGTGCACTGTACCAGAGATTGTGAAGTGAGCCAAGGGCAGTCTCGTATCATACTCCAGGGAACCCTGCTAATGAGCAGCACTAAGCCTAAGGATTATGTTCAGCTTTTAGATATGCAGATATGGATCACCATTTTATTCATCAGCTATTATAGATATGAAAATGTTGATTTTGAGACAGAGAGAGGCTCCATTCCCATCTGTGTTTCAGATCTGAAAGTGGCATTAGCAGTCTGCAGCCTATGAAACTTCCTTTTGTTAAATACTGGAGTAATTTTCTGTCTGTGTATTATCATTTAGTGTATTATGTTGATGATTGTGCATAAAATTTGACCTGTGTAATATCTCTTTCAGTGACCAGGAGCCTCCTTATTCAATGATCACGTTGCATGAAATGGCAGAAACAGGTATCAAGGCATTGTGTTGGGCATTTCAGTTGTGGCTCCAAAGCACAAACAAAACCAAAACCAAAACCAAAAAAAAAACAGCCCAGAAAAAGCCACAACCCCCTTTTCTTTGCAAGGACAAATGCATGTGAGCAATATGAGTTATGATTTGATGTAGCTCTAGAGAGTTGGGATCCAGAATACGGTTCTACTCTTCAGAAGCTTCACTGAGCCTTATTGCCTTTGCCTCAGCTTTGAACTCTGTTAAACTTCCCATGTGAATTCTCTAGAAGCATCCAGCGGATGCCCAAAACTCATAACGGCATTAAACCATAAGCTACAAAGCATGTCTGTCTACAGCAAGGCAGAGCCAACCTAGATGTGTATGGTAGACATGGTTTAAACCCATGTGCTCCTGTGCTGGCAAATAGTACATACTTTTTGTCTGGGGTTTTGCTGTGCTCACCTCTCCTTTATTGATATAGTTGTTCCAACCCTGTCCCTAAGTTCTGCATTATGAGCTTTGTCAGCACAGGCTGTTTCAACTTTGTTACAGTTGGAGAAATTCTCTCAGCTCAAGATTTTTGTCTCTTGGTAGAGTTGCTACTGGTCTTAAGAAATATATTTCTAGATCATCATAATTAAATCAACCTGATTAGATATTACAACACTTCAGTAAATGTTTTTCAGGGGAATGTTCAAGCAAACTCAAACTCCAGTGTATTACCTATTTACTTGTCACTGTTGAAGGGAGCACTAAGTGTCTTTAACCTCACTCTTCTATATGCAGATACAGACTCTGTCTATATTTTCACTTTGAAGGGAACTACTTTCTTGTAAATCCAAATCTGTTTACTCTATTAGTAGTTTAACATCTTATATGTGGATTATTGTATACTTGCAAATAGAGGCTGTTGTCTACTCATTAAGCAGTGAGAGCTGTTCCTTAGGAAAATATTTTCTTTAGACCACCAGGCATGGGACAAACTAATACAGTTCCTCAGAGGCCCATGTCTTCCCACTTGAGGGAACTCAGGAAGAGTCCTCCGATTCTTGCTAGAAGAAATACTTCCTCAGTGTCATCATGAATGCAGCATTTCACATTTAAGTGTTGATATTGGACACTGAACTCTTAGAGTATCTCACTGGAACAAAGTGCTTGTCCATATTGGTCATGAGTGTTCCTTCCTAATACCAGTGGGAGCTCAAGGATGCTCTGGCCTGGGCAAGACTGTTCTCCAAACAAGAGAGGGGTTCACTATTATCCAAGCTGCTGTAAACTTTTTTTCTCCTTGAATTTAAACTTCTAACCTACTGCCAACTAAGATATTGATGTAAAAGGTAAACTGTTGGGTTGTTCTTCAATTTACATTTAGGGATGTATTTTGAACATTTCAGGATTGCAGTGTTAATTCCGAGTGTTACTTCTGTTTTGTGGTTGACAGATGAAGGCTGGTTGGAAGTGGTCCAATCTTTAATTAGAGTTATTCCATTAGAAGATCCCCTGGGACCAGCTGTTATAACACTGCTACTTGATGAATGTCCGCTGCCAACAAAAGTGAGTCTAAGGCAAACGTATTTACCTGTGGCTGAATTTCAGTTATTCGTGGTTGTCACACCCATGATAGCTCCTGAGAGGGTTTCACCAGTGATGCAAAACTGTGAGCTGTTCAGAAAATGGCTGTGACTTGCAATTTGGAGTAATTTGTGGTGACTTGCTATATAATTATAAATTGGTATGATATATAATGTTGGTCAATGAGAAACTGAACACGAGCCAGCAGTGTGTGCTCGCAGCCCAGAAATCCAACTGTATCCTGTGCTGCATCAAAAGGAGTGTGACCAGCAAGTCAAAGAAGGTGATCCTGCCCCTCTACTCTGCTATTGTGAGACCTCACTTGGAGTATTGTGTGCAGTTCTGGAGTCCTTAACATAAAAAGGACATGGAACTGTTGGAGCAGGTCCAGAGGAGGGCCACAAGGATGATCAGGGGACTGGATCACCTCCCATATGAAGGCACACTTGAGAGAGTTGGGGCTGTTCAGCCTGGAGAAGAGAAGGCTGCGTGGAGACCTCATAGCAGCCTTCCAGTATCTGAAGGGGGCCTATAGGGATGCTGGGGAGGGACTCTTCATTAGAGACTAGTGATAGGACAAGGGGTAATGGGTTCAAACTTAAACAGGGGAAGTTTAGATTAGATATAAGGAGGAAGTTCTTTACTGTAAGGGTGGTGAGGCACTGGAATGTGTTGCCCAAGGAAGTTGTGAATGCTCCATCCCTGGTGGTGTTCAAGGCCGGGTTGGACAGTCTTGGGTGACATGGTTTAGTGTGAGGTGTCCCTGCCCATGGCAAGGGTATTGGAACTTGATGATCTTAAGGTCCTTTCCAACCCTAACTATTCTATGATTCTATGATAATTGCTACTTAATGCTAGAAGCTTGGGGGTGGGGGGTATGCTGTTGATGGCAAAGAACAAGAGGCCTTTGGTCTTCAGCTGCTTTTCCTGCTGTCCTCTACTGCCCTGTGGTACATGTATGCTGTGCAGATACCATGAAAGTAGTCCAAGTTCTGTCTTTCTGTTCTCCAGTTCTGGAAGCTGCACATTCACAAGTCCCTACTGAATTTGTTACTGCCCTGTGCATAAGCAATACAACACCAGTGTGTGTTAAGTTAAACACGTGAAGTATTTTTAACTATGAAATATTTAGATAAGAGTTTTGGCAAATTAGAATACCTTTCACTGACCACTTGTCCTGGGTTCAACTGTAATGGTTATTTTTCTCCTTTTTAGTAGCTGGTGCAGTGCTGTGTTTTTTACTTTAGCCTGAGAACAGTGCTGATAACACACCAGTGTTTTAGTTGTTAAGTAATGCTTACCCTGATCAAGGACTTGTCAGTCTCATGCTCTGCCAGCAAGGAGGGGTACGGGAAGCCAGGAGGGAGCAGAGACAGGACGTCTGACCTAAACTAGCCAAGGGGGTATTCCATACCACAGTACGTCATGCCCAGTATAGAAACTGTGGGAGTTACCTGAAAGGCCAGGTCGCTGATCCAGTCAGGCTGGGTATCGGTCACTCCCTCCCCCCCCCCTTCCCCCCACACTCCCAGAGGGATGGGAAGGACAATCAAAAGAATGTAAATCCCACAGGTTAAGATAAGAACAGTCCAGTAACTAATCCCGAGCAGAGATTTGGCTTCTGAGTAACTCCCCTCAGTTTCCATACTGGGCATGATGTGCTGTGGAATGGAATACCCCTTTGGCTAGTTTGTGTCAGGTGTCCTGTCTCTGCTTCCTCCTGGCTTCTTGTGCCCCTCCTCACTGGCAGAGCATGAAACTAAAATTCCTTGATCGGCGTAAACATTACTAAACACACTGATGTTTTTAATTGTTGCTATCAGCACTGTTCTCAGGCTAAAGTTGAAAACATGTCACTGCACCAGCTACTAGGAAGGAGGAAAATAACTGCTATAGCTGAACCCAGGACAATTACCCTCACTGGTGACTTCCTAAATTAATGTGGCTACAGAAAGCCATTTATTCTCTCAAGAACATAATTTATGATATCTTGCAAAGCTGACAGCTTCCTAAATTTATGATGGGGATTGTGGGCTCTTTTTTGGGGAAATTATCTCTTCGATTCTGAATTCTAAAGTCTGAAACTGCCCTTTTAGTTTGGAAAGGGTGTGAGTTTTAGGACACTGGAAACAGAGTAGGTGGTGTGCCAGATATGCTGGTTGGTAGTTTGCCTTTGTCTACTTGTCTAATTTGTATTGCTATAGGTAGGTTACTTGTCAGTGTCCAGAGTGTCCTGAGTTGTTGATCACACCAGTGACCAATTTGGTGCTAATTGTAAAGTTATAACTCTTGGTTATGTTGAACTTTTCTTCCCATCTGTTCTGTATTACCTTCTTATCTTAAAAGATAACCATCCTGTGCTGTCTGTGATGTGATACTGACTTCAGTAATATAATATAAAAATAATTGGTTATACTATATTGATTTAGGGGGAAAATTGTATCTGACACTGATGATGAGACTTCTGATTTATCTTTTTCAGGATGCATTACAGAAGTTAACTGAAATATTAAACTTAAGTGGAGCTGCTGCTTGCCAGGATGCTTGTCACCCTGCCAAACACCGGAATACAACGGCAGTGCTGGGCTGCTTAGCAGAGAAATTAGCAGGTAAAGCTGTGGGATTCTTCAGGAAGCTTGCACTTGGCTCACTGAGGCACCATCTGCTGTAGCACTCATACTGCAGACAAGTTCAGAAACATTGTCTTAGAACTGAATAATGTTTCACATTGCGGGGAGACCTCGTGTGAAAATCTACTGTGTGATTAAAACATTGAGCACTCCCTAGCTTGGGTCTGAATGAGCCGTTCACAATCCCACATACTTGAAAAGCATCAAATCTTTCTGATGTGTGGTTAGTGATTGTGGATCAGTGTTTGCTTATGGTATATTGCCTCAGTACTGGTCACCAGTCTCTTCTGTGGATCTACTCTGGCTGTGTGTGAATTACTGAGAACACATAGTTCTTTTACCAGTAGGCAGGAGTATCAAATTAGTAAACTTAGAAGCTGTATAGAAACAAAAAATGTTTTTTTTTTCCTTCTAAATATGTATTGTTCTATTGTAGGTCACAGAAAAGATTCCCTCTTCTATGTTACTTAAAAGAAAATTGCTGGGATTCTATTTTAAGGTGTCTTCTCATACATACATTTTTATTCCTTGCCATTTCTAGTACCCTGCTGGAAACTGACGATTTAGTTACTTTCCTGCTGATGGTTGATTTTTTTATCTACCTCTTTGATCTTTTTCTGAAAGTGGACAGGAAAAGGAATAAAAAGTGGTTGTCTGGTATCACCTAATGGTTATTAGAAAAATTCAGTGTTTCTGTCAAAAAAAGTAAAGAACAAGGGCAGGAAGCTTTTTCATACTGTAATACTTCTACCCTGTTATAGAATCATAGAATAGTTAGGGTTGGAAAGGACCTTAAGATCATCTAGTTCCAGCTCCCCTTCCATGGGCAGGGACACCTCACGTTAAACCATGTCACCCAAGGCTCTGTCCAACCCGGCCTTGAACACCGCCAGGGATGGAGCATTCACAACTTCCTTGGGCAACCCATTCCAGTGCCTCACCACCCTCAGAGTAAAGAACTTCTTCCATATATTTAGCCTAAACTTCCCCTGTTTAAGTTTGAACCCATTACCCCTTGTCCCATCACTAAGTCAAAATTAGATACTGTCTCTACTTTCATTTTAGTGGACAGAGATCTTGCTGTATCAGCTCAGGCAGCAAATCTGTTAATGCTGTGTTGGAACTCACTGCAATTTGTTTGAGTTTGTAGATGCCAGAGTTGGGTTCCCTTGTACCTCTCTCTTGATTAAGCACACAGTGTTTCAGGGCTTCTTCAGGTCTCTCATGGCCTTGATGTATCTTTCAGGATTATTCAGAGTTTATGTACCAATTATCCATTCTCCTGTGAGAACACTGTCTCCACAGTAAACCAAATATGTTTGTAATTTGCCAGTAACTGTGTAATTATTAAATGTGTACCAAATATTTGACTGGGAACAATGATAATTGTTCTACATACATTGGGACTTGGACCTGCTCAAGAGAGTCCAGAGGAGGACACAAGGATGCTCTGAGGGCTGGAGCAGCTCTGCTCTGGAGAAAGGCTGTGAGAGCTGGGCTTGTTCAGCCTGGAGAAGGCTTTGGGGAGACCTTAGAGCAACTTCCAGTTTAGGTACTACTTTAGGGGCTACACGAAACCTGGAGAGGGGCTTTGGACAAAGGCCTGTAGAGACAGGATAAGGGGTGTGGCTGCAATTTGCCAGAGGGGAGATTGAGATGAGATTTTAGGCAGAAGTTCTTCCCCTTGAGGGTTCTGAGGCACTGGCACAAGTTACCCAGAGAAGCTGTGGCTGTCCCATCCCTGGCAGTGTTCAAGGCCAGGTTGGACGGGGCTTGGATCAAGCTGCTCTAGTGGAAGGTGTCCCTGCCCATGGCAGGGAGTTGGAACTGGATGAGCTGTAAGGTCCCTTCCACAGCAAATGATTCAAGGATTCTACATTATAGTTCTGCTTTGCTGAGAAGTTCTTGTTCTTTAGTTTTTGTCTTGTGTTTAAAAGGTCTGTGCAATGATGAGTATATGATAGTTCCCATGGATGTGTTTATCTTTTAATGTCCTTGTAGGTCCTGCAAGCATAGGCTTACTCAGCCCAGGCATATTGGAATATTTACTTTACAGCCTGGTAAGTGTCTTCCATCTTTTTGTATGTATCTATTTATAGCAATTAAAATGCATTTTTTTGTTATTATTGTGAAAAATTAGGGTCATATTTGGTAAATACTGGTAATATCTGTTACAGAAAGTTGAGATTCCAGAGAGTCTCTAGTATCTCCATCCTTGGAGATAATTAGAAGTCACTAGGACAAGGCACTGAGCAGCCTGATCTCAAACCAGCTTTCCACAGGAGGCTGAACTAGAGGAGCTGTGGAGTTCCCCTTCAACCTTAAGCATTCTGTGGCAGACTAACAGCTTCTCCTACCCATCTGTGCTGGGTATTTATTAAATAACTTTTCTTCCTGCCCATGTTTAGAACTTCCAGTCCCATCCGACAGTGATGCTTTTTGCACTAATAGCACTGGAGAAGTTTGCACAAACAAGTAAGTATTAGCCTGATACTGCTCTTAACAGCTATACTATGCTTCTACTGTAAGTTGGGAGCATGAGAGGCTGGGTTGATGTAAACACAAATATGGAAGAAAAATGTTTGTCCACTTAGACAAGAAATATTTATTGCTTTATTGACATCCCTCTACTCCTGCAAACTCTTGAAATATTTGCTGAAACTCAGTGCAGTCCTTCCCAGTTGGAAATTGCTGTAGAAAGACTCATGCCATGAGGCCTTTGTCACTGAAATAAATCTATTACAGGTAGAGAACAGCTATGATTGGGTATTTGCAAGCAGGAAAAAATACTTATTGCTTTAACGACACCCCACCCACAAACCATTACAGGATTTGTGGAAACTCAGTTCTTCTCAGCTTCAAAATTGCTGCATAAAGACTTATGATGTAAGACCTTGGTTATTTGAAAGGAAATAAATCTCTGTTAGAGAGATGGAGAACAGCTGTGATATAATAGTCTCTTGATGAATCTCTGTGCTGAGGACTGGTATATTGGAGCGTGAAGTCAATGCACATCTGCTTGGGGAAAGAAATTTATGCTGTTTGTAATAGGTTAAAGGGGGGGATCTACTGCATTTGTAGAATGTTACTACTTTTAACTGAACTTGTCACTAGTTTATAACATACTTTTTGCTGTCATTGCAGGTGAAAATAAACTGACAGTTTCTCAATCATGCATTAGCGACCAACTGATCCTGCTTGAGAAGTGGACAGATAATCCAGACTATTTAAAACGTCAGGTTGGGTTCTGTGCCCAGTGGAGTTTAGACAATCTGTGTAGGTATAAGAAAGTGATGGATTCAGTATATAAACTGGGGAGAGTCATCCAGAAGACCCAGATTGCTGCTCGGGTCGGGCTGGGTATCAGTGGACGGGTGGTGAGCAATTGTATTTTGCATCACTTGTGTTCATTGTTTTCTTATTCCCCTTTTAGTTTTATATTCTCTCACCTTGTTATTTCCCTTATCATTATTATTATTGGTAGTAGTAGTAGTGGTTTTGTATTGTACTTTAGATACTGGACTGTTCTTACCTCAACCTGTGGGATTCTTTGGATTCTCCTACCCATCCCTCCGGGAACAGGAGAGGGAAGAATGGGGGAGAGTGAGCGAGAGGCTGCGTGGTTCTGTGTTACTGGCTGGGCTTAAACCACAATAGTTCTTTCTGGTGCCCAAGGTGGGGCACAAAGGGTTGAAATAACGACAGGTTTGACCAGAGTGTGTCTAATTGTATTTGTGATAAACAGTCATTGTTTTGGATTAATAGTTACTCATCACAATGTTGATGTATTTGCTCTCAGAGTTGTTGAGCTTGGTCTTAGTGTTTCAGCATTTCATACTTTACTTGCAGCCAGCATTTGGTGTTTTGGTGTTTATCGGGTTTGGGTCCTGGGCTACAGTTCTTGTTTTTTTGCACTTGATGGTAATGACTTGTAATACAATAGACTCATTGATCATGAAACTGGTCTGGCATGCGTTCTCCATGTGGCTGTCATGTCTGTATTTTGGGAGGCATTTAATGGGAATCGTTATCAATTACACATCATTTTCTTCCACCTTGGAGGGTCAACCTATGAAGGAGACATCCCCTCACACCCTCCGCTACCCCACCAGGCTATTTACAGTAGCATTTCAAAAATGTAAAGATTTTGAATATCCTTTGAATACCCTTGAAGCCAGCCTGCTGCTTTTGCTGGGGATCAGCATGTTGCTGCACATGCTGCATGTGTTTTACCCATGGCCATACCACGTTGAGAACCCCCTATTTTGTCTGATCTTGGAAGTTCAGCAGGGTCAGGCTTGGGTCTTGTTTAAAGTTAAGTGACTGTCAAAGAATACCACCATGAGATCTTCCCTGCTGCTGGACAGTCATGAGTGGCAGGTTGTGGGGGAACATATGGGCAAGCACTTAAGCCATTTTGCCCCTCCAGTGCTTTGGAACATCACTCCTGAACAAATGCAGAATCCAGAAAAATTATCAGAAAAATTAGGAAATGGGTGCTGTTGTCCTGGCAGTACCGGAGAGGAACAAATTATTTCAATGTGCTGGGGCTTGGCCTACTCCTACAAAGCCCTGCTCAACACTATCCAGTACCTTCATGGGGAAGAAGATGTGTCTGGATCTGATGGCAAAGCAACACACAATGCAGCTACTCCATCCCAAGCAACAAGCACAGCAGCTACTCAAACTCTGACAACAGGCACAGCAGCTACTCCAACCACAGTGATGGAAACTGCAGCTGAACCAAAGGGCCAATCCATGCCAATATCAGTTGCCCTTATAAGCAAGGCGAAAAGCAAAAGAGAGCCACAAAAAGCAACTTGTGCACTGAAGGAAGATGAAAACCCAATGCATGAACTAGAGGGGACAACATCTGAACAACAGGAATTACTACAAGAATCGGAGGAAGAGGTAACTTCTTGATCCCAGACCTCGACCAAGCCGTGCAATAAGGGAAAATAGCACATTGTCACCTGGTTGCTCTGATGCTGGGACAATGGGGTCACAAACTAGAAGGTAGGGAAGCCAAGCAGCTGGGATCACTTGCCAGGGAAGGGGGAACTGACAAAGTGATTGCAAAAGAGAAACAGTCCCTCAGCCTTTGGAGGAGGCTCTTGGCAGCCTTGAAGGAAAGGTTTCCCTACAAGGATAATGTTATGTGTTGCTCAGCCAAGTGAACCACACTAGAGAGAGGCCTCTGGTACCTGAGGGAATTAGCTGTTCTAGAGATGATCTACCATAAGTCATGTACTGGTAATGCACCCGTACATCCAGATGAAGTCGAATGTACATGACCCATGTGGCAGAAACTTACATGGAGCGTGCCATCATCATATGCCCACTCACTGGCATTAATCATAGAATCATAGAATCGTTAGGGTTGGAAAGGACCTTAAGATCATCTAGTTCCAACCCCCCTGCCATGGGCAGGGACACCTAACACTATTAATGACCTGAAGTGAGGCAGCACCATCAACAGTGGATGAAGTGAGTCTGCAATTCCGAGAGTTTGAAGACAGTCTCACCCTTTCTGTCATTTCAGCTGTGGAAAAGCTCCTGACCTAGGAGTTAGAACAACTGAGAGATGATCTGTCCAACTCCCAACGTGTGCCAACCTGTGCCTCAGCTATTAACAGAAGGCACCCTATTGCCCAAGAGGGAAGACAAAGGAGGTACGCGCCACAGGCCACCCTATGGTTTTACCTGTGGGGTCATGGAGAAGACATGACAAAGTGGGATGGAAAACCTACCTCAGTTCTGGATGAACAGGTGTGAGAATGGAGGAGGAAAAGAACAGTCAAGGATGATCCTCACAAGAAAGTTGCTGCTCCAGTATTTGGTGAGCAGCTTCCCAGATAGAGTGGAAGAGCTGATTTTACTTCAGCTCCTGTGAGAAGGAATACTAATTCCTTTCTACAAGTAAGTGGAGAATCTTATGATCACTATTAGAGGGGCCCTGCCATCAGCCAGGTGGGGGAGAGGGATAGTTGGTTTACTGGACTGTATCAGATGGACTGACTCATCAGTCCCACAGGAGTATAAGGCTCTAGTAGATACTGGTGCACAGTGTACCCTGATGCCATCAAGCTGTCAAGGGGTGGAACCCATCTATATTTCTGGAGTGACAGGAGGATCCCAAGAGTTTGCTGTACTGGAGGCTGAAATCAGCCGTCCTGGGAAGGAGTGGCAAAAGCACCCTATTGTGACTGGTCCAGAGGCTCCATGCATCCTTGGCATAGACTACCTCAGGAGAGGGTACTTCAAAGACCCAAAAGGGTACCGATGGGTTTTGGTATAGCTGCCTTGGAGATGGAGGAAATTAAGCAACTGTCTGCCTTGCTTGGTCTCTCAGAGGATCCTTCTGTTGTGGGGTTGCTGAAGGTTGAAGAACACCAAGTGCCAGTCATGACCACAACAGTGCACCGGCAGAGATATCACACCAACCAAGACTCCCTGATTCCCATCCATGAGCTGATCCATAGACTGCAGAGCCAAGGAATGATCAGCAGTACCCACTCACCCTTTAATAGCCCCATATGGCCAGTGCGCAAGTCTAACAGCAAGCGGAGACTAACAGTAGACTATCGTGGCCTGAATGAAGTCACACCACCATTGAGTGCTGCCGTACTGGACATGCTAGAACTTCAATATGAACTGGAGTCAAAGGCAGCCAAGTGGGATGCCACAATGGATATTGCCAGTGCATTTTTCTCAATTACTTTGGCAGCAGAGTGCAGGCCACAGTTTGCTTTTACTTGGAGGGGTGTCCAGTTCACTTGGAACTGACTGCCCCAGGGGTGTAAACCCAGCCCTACCATCTACCATGGAGTGATCCAGACTGCACTTGGAACAGGGGCAAGCTCCAGAACACCTGCAATACACTGATGACATTATTATGGGGGCAATACAGCAAAAGAAGTTTTTTGAGAAAGGGAGGAAGATCCAAATCCTGCTGAAAGACAGTTTTGAAATGAAATGGAGCAAGGTCAAGGGACCTGCACAGGAGATTCAATTTTGGAGAATAAAATGGCACAATGGAAGGCAACAGATCAACAAGATCACAGTAATGTGATCACAACATGACAGCTGTGTCTCCACCAACTAATAAGAAAGTACCAGTCAGCAGGTGATGAGCAATTCTATTGGGCATCACTTGTGTTTAATGTTTTCCTTTTCCCCTTTTAGTTTTATTTTCTCTCCCCTTATTATTTCCCCTTGTCAATATTATTATTGGTAGTAGTAGTAGTAGTTTTGTATTATAACTTAGTTACTGGAATGTTCTTATCTCAACCTATGGGATTTACATTCTTTCAATTGCCCATTCTTCTGGGAGCAGGGGGGTGAAAGAAGGGGGGGAAGTGAGCCTGAGGCTGCGTGGTTCTGTGTTACTAGCTGGGCTTAAACCATGACATCATACTATGCCACACACCCTGCCACTTGTGACTGTCCAGCCTCAGAGGGATGGGGAGGAGAATCGAAAGAATGTAAATACCTGTGGGGATCTTGTGATCACAAGATAACAGCTGTGTCTCCACCAACTAATAAGAAAGAAACACAAGCTTTCTTGGGTGTTGTGGGGTTCTGGAGAATGCACATCCCAAATTACAGTCTGATTGGAAGCCCTCTCTATCACATGACCCAGAAGAAGAATGATTTCAAATGGGGCACTGAGCAATAACAAGCCTTTGAACAAATTAAATGGGAGAGATAGTTCATGCAGTAGATCTGGGATGGACCAGTCCGAAGCGGGCAAGATGTGACAGATGTGCTTTACACCACAGCCAGGGAGAATGGTACTACCTGGAGCCTCTGTCAGAAAGCTCCAGGGGAGAATCGAGGTCGACCCCTTGGCTTTTGGAGTCAGGGATACAGAGGATCCGAGGCCAGCTATACTCCAACTGAAAAAGAGATACTGGCAGCCTATGAAAGGTGTTGGAGCTGCTT
Source organism: Pezoporus wallicus (assembly GCF_028554395.1). Taxonomy (NCBI): domain Eukaryota; kingdom Metazoa; phylum Chordata; class Aves; order Psittaciformes; family Psittacidae; genus Pezoporus; species Pezoporus wallicus. The sequence continues at coordinate 112,527 of NW_026636854.1, forward strand.
CAGAAGTGATTGGCACTGAAGTTGCCCGTGCCGGCCTGGATGTTCAACGGCAGGGTCTCCTGTATGCATTATGCAACCGATGCTACATGGAGTAAGTGGGCTGCACTGTGATTACACATCAAGCTCGAATAGGAAATCCCAGTTGTCCAGGAATTCTGGAAGTCGTCATGGACTGGCCAGAGGGCAGAGATTTTGGAATGTCACCAGAGGAGGAGGTGATGTGTGCTGAAGAGGTCCCACCATATAATAAACTGTCAGAAAGTGAAAAGCAGTGTGCCTTGTTTACTGATGGGTCCTGCTGTATTGTGGGAAAGCATCAGAGATGGAAGGCAGCTGTGTGGAGTCCCCTAGGACAAGCTGCAGGAACTGCTAAAGGAGAGGGTGAATCAAGTCATTCTGCAGAAGTGAAAGCCATCCAGCTGGCCTTGGACATTGCTGAATGAGGAAAATGGCCTGTGCTTTATACTGAGTCATGGATGGTGGCAAATGCCCTGTGGGGGTGGTTGCAACAATGGTAGCAGAGCAACTGGCAACGCAGAGGTAAACCCATCTGGGCTGCTGCACTGTGGCAAGATACTGCTGCCCGGGTGCAGAACCTGGTGGTGAAGGTACACCACGTAGATGCTCATGTACCCAGGAGTCAGGCCACTGAGGAACATCAGAACAACCAACAAGTGGATAAAGCTACTAAGGTAGAAGTGGCTCAGATGGACTTAGATCGGCGACATAAGGGTGAATTATTTTTGGCCTGGTGGCCCATGACACCTCAGGCCTTCAAGGCAGAGATGCAACATATAGATGGGCTCACGATCGAGGGGTGGCCTTAACAATGGATGCTACTTCCCAGGTTATTCATGAGTGTGAAGCGTGCTGCAGTTAAGTAAGCCAAGCTGTTAAAGCCTCTCTGGTATGGAGGACGATGGCTGAAGTACAAAAATGGGTAGGCCTGGCAGATTGCCTATATCACTTTCCCACTGACCCTCCAAGGTAGGCACCATGTGCTTGATATGGTGGAAGCAACCACTGGATGGCTGGAAACATATGCTGTCCCCCACACCTCTTCCCAGAACACTATTCTGGTTCTTGAAAATGAAGTCTTATGACAAAGCAGTACCTCAGAGAGAACTGCGTCAGACAACGGGAGTCATTTCTGGAACAGCGTTATGGACACTTGGGCCAAAGAGCATGGCATTGAGTGGGTATATCACATCCCTTATCATTCACCAGCCTCTGGGAAAATTGAACGGTACAATGGGCTGTTAAAAACTATACTGAGAGCAATGGGTGGTGGGGCTTTCAAACATTGGGATACACATTTACCAAAAGCCACCTGGTTGGTCAACACTAGGGGATCTGCCAACAGGGCTGGCCCAGCCCAATAAGAACTTTAATGTACTGTAGAGGGGGACAGAGTTCCTGTGGTACACATAAAGAATCTGCTGGGAGAGACAGTCGGTTGTTCCTGATTCAGGTAAAGGCAAACCCACTTATGGGATTGCTTTTGTTCAGGGACTCAGGTATTCTTGGTGGGTTATGCGGGATGATGGTTAAATCTGGTGTGTACCTCAAGGGGATTTAATTGAGGGGGGGGGAACAGCCAGTGATCTCAGTTATGTGCTTTTGCCTGCTCTATAACACTTCTGTAGCCTACCAGCTAGATGCCCATCTCTACCACTCTGGGCTATGAAAAGAAGTTATGTGCTGTCATGGTCATCATCAGGGAGTAGTCATGGGAAAAGCCAGCAGCAGCGGAACTGTCCTCAGGTCACTGTTGACTGACCCTGACTTTAATCATTACCCCAACAAAGAATAAACTTGGATGAAACCAGACGAGTTTCACCAGTGGTGTCATCAGCAGGCAACAATCCAACACTACACACCATCTCTCCTGCCCTGAAAGACTGTTACAAGAGATGGAGCCTGACATCATGGACTGAATCAATTCAGCGACTTTATAGGGATTGGTCCATGGACTAAAGAATGATATTTCTCTGTTTGTGTGGGGGGGGGTTATATATATATATATATATGAGAGACAAAAAGCCATGGTATATTTGAAAATATGGGATCTGAGCATGATGTGAATGGTAAGGAATAAGGGGTGGATCCTGTCCTGGGTTCAGCTCTAACAGTTATTTTTCTCCTTTTTAGTAGCTGGTGCACTGCTGTGTTTTCAAGTTTAGTCTGAGAAGAATGCCGATAACACACAGATGTTTTTAGTTGTTGTTAAGTAATGCTTACCCCCATCAAGGAGTTTTTAGTCTCATGCTCTGCCAGTGAGGAGGGGCACAAGAAGCCGAGAGGAAGCAGAGACAGGACATCTGACCCAAACTAGCCAAAGGGGTATTCCATCCCACAGCATGTCATGCCCTGTATAAAAATTGGGGGAGTTACCCCAAAGGGGCAGATAGCTGCTTGGGTTGGGCTGGGTGTCGGTCGGCAGGTGGTGAGCAGTTGCATTGTTTATCACTTGGGTTTATTGTGTTTTGTTTTTCCTTTCCCCTTTTAGTTTTATATTCTCTCCTTTTTGTTATTTCTGTTATCAATATTTTTGGTGGTTGTAATAGTGGTTTTGTATTATACCTTAGTTACTGGACTGTTCTTATCTCCACCTATGGGGTTTACATTCTTTCAGTTCTCCTCCCCATCTTTCTGGGAGCAGAGGGGAGGGTAGAATGGGGGATGGCGAGTGTGTGAGCCGCTTCGTGGTTCTGAGTTACCGGCCGGGTTTTAAACCATGACAGCAAGTATAATGTTTGTGAAATGAAGTTATTTGTACTCTGCAAATATGAGCTGCAATGAAAATTGTTCTTTGTACTGTAATTCCTGTAGCCTATTCTTCAGCTTATGTGCTGAATTGCTGAGTAGTACAGATCTGTGTCTGGAACAGCTGTATTACTGACATCCTGGTGACAGTCACTGCTGTTATCATACTCCAGCAGTTCACAGTTATAGAGAATTATTAAGGACTTTTTAAAGTATAGATGCAGTCTTGTGATAAAAATCAAAGTGTGTTTGAGAAAGCACTTGCCGAGATCTCTCCTTTTGGATGATGAATAATCATCATATTTGCTTGTTTAGTTTTGATTTGGAGGGTGCAACTCTAAAGACCTTGTAGTTTTTAATGTCTTTTGGGGAAATTTAAGTAAATCTTCTTGTTGGGCTTTAGCCAGCTTATGAAAGGCCAATGTCAGTTGTGTTTAGTAAACATCTGTGTAGGTGTATAACCTTCAAGATAAATACTTCTGATCCTTTCACGTGAAAAGGGGGTGCAAGGAGAAGGAGCTGCTTCAGCTCAGTTCAGGTTTCTTGTTTTCCTCTTTCCCTCCTTTCCCACCCCCAACATCTTGTCCGCTGTGGTGAATCAAAAGAACTTTGCCCAGCTGAATATACAAATACAATGATAAATCCTGTAGCAGTGGCTTCTTGATATGAACTTGGATGCCTTACTTTTTCCCGTGGGTTTCCTGAAAGTAGAAACTAGACTGTAGGTGTTCTAGTCAGAGGTCTAGGTTGTGCTCTCATGTTTAGCAGCTATTTAGCACACAGTGTATAGGAAGTGAGGCTGTTTTCATGCTGGCAAAATGTCGATATCTCATTCAGGTATGCCAAAAATTAATTGGATCCCAGTGAGATTGATTGTCCAGGTATGAAATGATTAAAATAAAGGTTTGCTGCAGCTGAAATTAAAACAAGTTTTCTTTTGCAGTTTTGAAAGAAGGCAGGCAGTTTACATATGAGAAAGTTGACTTGACCAACATTAGGGCTATGCTGAACAGTAACGATGTCAGTGAATACCTGAAGATATCTCCACATGGATTAGAGGTAGGATATAATTTCATGATTCCAAGCTAAAAAGGAGCCTGAAGAAAAAGGCAGTTTTTAACTCTTTTTGATTGCTACTTGCTCCTGTTATTTCCTGGAATAAATCAAAATTCTCTGCTGGCTTTGTATAGAAGCTTTGCTTTGTCAGAGGGTCCTAACATCACTATACTGATCTCAGCTACAGAAAGGTTCACACTGAAGGAACATCTGTATCTGTGCCCCAGTACCTCAGAAGAGTGAGGAGGATCCTAGAATGGTTTAGTTAGGTTGGAAAGGACCTTAAAGTTCATCCAGTTCCATCCCCCTGCCATGGGAAGGGGCACCTTTGACTAGAGCAGGTTTCTCCAAACCCCATCCAATCTGGCCTTGAACACTGACAGGGGTGGGGCAGCCACAGCTTCTCTGGGCAACCAGTGCCAGGGCCTCACCACTCTCACAGGGAAGAACTGCCTAAGATCTCATTTCAGTCTCTACTCTGACAGGTTAAGGCCATTCCCCCTTATCCTGTCCCTACAGGCCCTTTTCCAAAGCCCCTCTCCAAGGTTGCTTAGGAGGCAGATGGCTCTTCATGCATTTTGACTAAAATTGTTCACAAAGTATAATTCATCTATAATAATTTATAATAATAAACATTATTTTAATAAAAATTATTTTTTTAATAATATAGGATTTTTTTAAATAATATAGGGATTTATATAATTCCTAATTGTTAATTGTCTAGTCTTGCAAAGCCCATAGCAGGATTTTTGTCTCAGCCATGTGGCTTTTTTTTCTTTCTCTCACACACTACTTTTTCTAAGAATGCTTTTGACTACTTACACATGGGTTTTCATGCATTAACATTCAAATACCTCTTTGTCCTTCATACCAGGAGTCAATAACCAGTGACTTGGGTCTTCCTATCCTGGCTGTCTTAGTCTTTATTCTTTAAATTGACTCTGTCAACTTTCTACTTTTTTTTCTTTCCCTTGTGGCTTACCACTGAACAATTCTCAGTCTTGCATACTACTAGTTTGTGTGACAATTATTGCTATAAAGAGGGGTCACTTTCTGTCTGAAGTGCCTCTAAAATTATGTTGTTGTATTCTTATATGCAGAAACTTGATCCAGGGAAGAAAGGGGCTTGTTTGAATGCTCATTTTGTAGAAACTTAATTTTTTGTTTGGTTTTGGTAGGCTCGATGTGATGCCTCATCCTTTGAAAGTGTTAGATGTACATTCTGCATTGATTCTGGAGTTTGGTACTATGAAGTTACAGTCATTACTTCAGGAGTGATGCAAATAGGATGGGCTACCAGAGACAGCAAATTTCTCAATCATGTGAGTACATGTACTTGGTAACAGAAATATGGTACGTTTTGGGTGTGACAGCTTCCTTTTTAAAAAAATTAGGATTACAAAAACATGAAACCCTTCTTGCCTTAATTCTGATAATACAGCATAAGTACACTGTCTTATTTTATAGTTTGCTTTCCTCTCCCTCTCATCTAGATAACTTAATATCTTATTCTTAATTCTAAGTATTCTTCTTTCTACTATTAAAATCAAGTACTTATTAGCATTAAAGCAATATGTGCCATGTGCACATGAAGTCCAAGCCTATAGTCAAAGAATAATCTTGACCATTAGTAGAGATGTAACTAGAACTTCTTTCTTCTTAAATCTTTGTAGTAACTCTGTATGCCTGTTGTAAACTCAGTATGCTGTAGCATAATTTACTTGAGTATTTCCATAATACTAAGAAAGTGTAATGATTACTACCCAAAAAACTTGTCTGCTTCAGCTTAGGGAGGACTTCCCATATGATCAGCCTTCCAAACTTTAATGGAAATTCATTCAAGTGCAAGGTAGAATTGCAATACAGAAGGCGAGTGTGGCCAGCCTACCACCACTAACCACAATGGAAATACAGTGCTGGGATTTTAAGTTGACATTACTACTGGCTGAGCTTGAGTAAGAAATGTACCTGTAGCTCTTCTTTATTGTTGTAATTGCATGGCTTTCTGTTTCTACTTGGAATTTAATTTAGGAGAAGAATTATATTTATATATTTAATGTAGAGATAAGCAGTTAAAACTGCTTATTTCTGATTGTTATAGGAAAAAGTCATTCTATAGCTGGGTCAAATGCAGAAGCTAATATGAAGATAGGCTAAATACATCCATGTGAGTAAATGTTGATGGTGGGGGGTATGACAGAAATATATCAAGGACATGAAACAAACGCCAGTGGCAAGAAAACCAAGGAATGGGAGAGTAGCTTTTCTTACCATTTAACTTCAGTCTTCCTTGTGAGTTCAGTCATCTTGCTTTATCTCTCCTAATTATTCATGTCATTAGCATTGTCCTCTACTGGTGTATGACATCTACATCACATCCACAGTCCAGTCCTGCATTTCTAGAAGGTTCTTACTTATCTGCCCTGAGCACAGGCATTGTAGATGTTGAGTGTAATGGAAACTGAAATAAAAGGCTGTGTGTCTGCCTTTAAACTGCTAAGAGGCTTACAAGAATTTTCACACTTACTGGTGAGGAGCTTGGTGTAGATGCATTTTTCTGTCTGTGCTTCCTGTACAAGGTATGAAAACAGGAAGTGTCACATCTGAGCAGGAGGATTTTTCTGTTGCTACAGCTGGTTCGCTAAATGCTGCTGTTGTTCAAGCTCATTGGGTGTGTACCTGAAATACATGGTATTATCTTCTGGGCATGTTGCAAACACAGTCATCAGAGTAGCCATATGCTCCTTATTTACAGCATGTGTAACAAAAAGACTATTCTTAAATGTGACATTAAACACCCATTAACTGGGCTTAGCTTTAATTTGAGAACTTGGAGGCTTGTGTAATCAGATGCGCTGTCTAATATTTGCACTTCAGAAAAATCATTCTTAGCACAAGCTTTTTGGGTTGCATGTTTGGGCTCTCCTACATGACAGATTCTTCTCCCACTCTGAAACTTTTAGTTTTGCATTTGTCTTGGACCTTGGCACTGTCACTTGATAACCTCTTTGCAAGCTGATGGAGGCTGGCACTGAAAGGGCTTCAATATGCAATAAATCCGGTGAAGGGACATTGGGTTTGCTCTCTTTGTACGTTCTCGTGGCACTGGGATATCTTGTGGGGGAAGGTACTACAGGTCTGGTAATGGGACTTCAAGATAAGAGGGTAGTTACAGTTCTGTTTAACTTTTTAAGATGCAAAAAAATTAACCTAGCTATTTGGGTACTAGCCTTCTGATTTCTAAATATTTTAATAGACAGGGTTGATTTGAGCTCACTGAGAATGAAAAACACTTAGGAGACAATATCCCTTTCTTTCCCCCTCCTTATCCCAACAGATTCCTTTTGATGTGAAATGAAACTTAAGACTAGTTGGAAAGAATTGTCTATGTAGGTGGGAGAACCCTTCTTGCTCTGGATGAGTAGTGTAGCTGAATAAAAATACACTTGAGCCCTTCTGTGTGAGGACTGCCTGCAGACTGAAATGCTTTACTCTTTTTCTAAAGGAAGGTTATGGCATTGGGGATGATGAATATTCCTGTGCCTACGATGGCTGCCGGCAGCTGATTTGGTATAATGCCAGAAGTAAACCACATTCCCATCCCTGTTGGAAAGAAGGTATTCAGTCCATCTTCTGCTGTTGATCTGGATTTCTGCACAGGACACTCTTGCAGGTGTCTAGAAATCATTTTGTTAGTAGGTGGGAACAGAGCAGTTACTGCCTAATCTCAATGATACCAAAAGTTTAATAATTATTGTGCCTTTACTAGTATTTGCAGTGGTTTAAATGTACAAAGTGGGCACCATGCTTTTGCTCCAGTCTGTTTAAAAAGAATCTTTTGGTTAAATGCTTTTTCTTTTAACGAGCAGAGTACAAATTATAGCCCCAACTAACATTGCTGGACATTCAATCATAAAGCTTCTGCCCAGATGTTTGCAATCCTACAAAACGGGGTTGAAATCTTCCTTCTGGGTTGAAAGAGTTATTTTAGAGAATGGAAAAAAAAACCCAAACAACCAAACCCTGATCTCTGAATTAGAGTTGTTTTTTTTAAGGAGGCATCGCGCTGTCTTGCTTACTTTAAATTCTTGGATAACTACTTGGACAGCAAAGTTCTGTTTTTGATCTCAGCTTTGAAATCTTGGTAGGAGTCTGTGCATGCCATGCTTGTGTGAACTGTGCTGCTTTCTCTTCTATTAAAAACTTCTCCCAAGGATGGCTAAATTAAAACGCCTCTTAAATAGCACAAGCATGTTAGAAACAGATTTAAGCAAATATGTGTTCTGAGAATAGCTCCAACAGGTGTAAACAGCCAGGGAGAGACAGAGTGCAGTTTTTTTCTGGCTTTGGCAAATACTCTGCAATCCTTCTACAATTGTGCAGTATTAGTGCTCTGGCAGACTAAAATATTTTAATATTTTACTATTTTCTCCTGTTTTCTTCTTTCTATCTTTTTCTATCAGTGTTTCTTCCCTTATGCTTTTGCAAACGATTCCTTTTAAGTGAGACAACTCATATTGAGATATGTGTTACTTAAAACAATAACTGTTTCAGCTGTTGACATTTAATGACTGAAATCTTTATCTTTGTTTTGCATATAAGGAGACATAATAGGATTTCTACTAGACTTGCAGGAAAAGCAAATGATTTTCTATTTAAATGGAAACCAGCTTCCTGCTGAGAAGCAAGTATTTTCATCTTCTATGTAAGTATGTGCTCACTTAGAAGGACAGTGACCTGCACAATAATTATTTTAATTGTATGAAGTGTTTCCCATTTGAGATGTACATTCATATTTGCTTACTTGAAGCCATCATTAAGCAGGTTTCCCAACTGAAAGTTGCTTAGAAATCAGTGAGATCATTTTACAGGTGGATTTCAGGGTCTAAAATAAATACTTTGAACTTTCCAAAGTAGATTTAACTCGATGTTTTCTACTGTCAAATGAGCACAGCACTGAAATAGAATGAGGTTGTAGCAAAGATGAACATATTTCTAGTAGTGCTTGAGGAATTTTTTTATCGGGGGGGGGGGGGGGAGGCAAAGCAAGGCACCTTAGTCCTGCAAGTGCTGAAGAATGTTTACTTACTGCTGCTCACTGAGGCCAGTTCCTGCAGTAGCATATTGAGTATTCATGGGAAGGTGTCTCGGTATCATTATAGAAAGGTGTTAGGCTTATTTTGACAGCTCTGTTAAAATTAACACATGGCCAACTCCTCTGACGCTCATGGAGGAATTCAGCTTTTTAGTTCTGAGAAGATAAGCTGGTGTGATACTTGAGAAAGAAGCTTCTTGTGTAGCTTAACTAACCATTACGGTACTATGTAAAGTAATAATACTGAGCTAATAATTTCATTCATGTTTTCTCCTTAAAATTAAGTTCAAGATGCAAGCAAAGAGTAGTTCAGTTTAAAGAGTTGCAGAATATCTTGTATATTCAACTTATAGTTCTTCATGTGGACTATGTCACTTATATACTCAACAGATTCTGTTACTTGGTTAGAACTTAAGGTATTACTCAACTCTGGCCCTTTCAGTAAATAAAACTGAAAGAGGCAATAGTTGTGGTGTTTTTTACAAGGTGGCTGTGAAGAAGACAGCTGTCCTGAGGTAATCCTGCAAGGGCATGAAGGAGCAGATGGTTGTTGTGCTCAGACCTGGATTCATCCCACACAAGTGTATGAGCATTGCAAGCTCTCCAGGTTCCTGCCTGCTCAAATAAAGCAGAGGGGAGCAGTGGATGTGGAGGTGTCCCTTGCAGCTGGTATTGCTCCACACAGCTCTGCTAAACAGCAGCTGTTTGGAAGAAAAATACTTTTTTCCAGTGCTGGAGGAGATATCTGAGGTGATCAGTGTAAAGAGGAACAGGCTGTAGACTGTTCAGATGAATGTATCTGCTTTTAGTGTGTGACTAATCCTAACTGTAGAGTACGCAGCCCTTATTGGCTGACTCAGAGTAAATTCAGCTAAACTCTGTTAGTAAATTCAAAAGCTGAGAACTAAATAAGGTGAACATGTGCATCTGAAACTGGGTGTGTTAGAGGCTTTTCTTGCAATTAGCTGTAGAACTTCCTATTGAAGGAACTTGTCTCTTTGTTTCAGGGTATATTTTTGTCTGCTAATAATAGTAATGTCTGGAAATCTCTCCTATAGTTTAAGTCATTCTAAAATGTCTGTTCCTCATATTGCAGATCTGGCTTTTTTGCTGCAGCTAGTTTCATGTCCTATCAACAATGTGAGTTCAACTTTGGGGCAAAACCTTTCAAATACCCACCATCAATGAAATTTAGTACTTTTAATGATTATGCCTTTCTGACAGCAGAAGAGAAGATCATTTTGCCCAGGTAATCCTCCTGTCTAGATGCCGTGTGTAGCAAAGTCTTTATGTTGTACGTAGCAACATTAACAGGGTCACACCTCCAAAGGTCTCCTTTAGAAAAGACTCCAGTGCAACTTAATGAGTAGGTGTTCTGGGTTCAGCTGTAACAGTATTTTTTCTCCTTCTTAGTAGCTGGTGCAGTGACATGTTTTTGACTTTAGTCTGAGAACAGTGCTGATAACACACCGATGTTTTTAGTTGTTACTAAGTAATGCTTGCCCCGATCAAGGACCTTTGAGTTTCAAGCTCTGCCAGGGAGGAGGAGCACAAGAAGTTGTGAGGAAGCAGAGACAGGACACATGACCAAAAGTAGCAAAACTGGGTATTCCATCCCACAGCAAGTCATGCCCAGTATAGAAACAGGGGGGAGTCACCTGAAAGGCCCAGATTGCTGCTCGGGTCAGTCTGAGTATCAGTCAGCAGGTGATGAGCAATTCTATTGGGCATCACTTGTGTTTAATGTTTTCCTTTTCCCCTTTTAGTTTTATTTTCTCTCCCCTTATTATTTCCCCTTGTCAATATTATTATTGGTAGTAGTAGTAGTAGTTTTGTATTATAACTTAGTTACTGGAATGTTCTTATCTCAACCTATGGGATTTACATTCTTTCAATTGCCCATTCTTCTGGGAGCAGGGGGGTGAAAGAAGGGGGGGAAGTGAGCCTGAGGCTGCGTGGTTCTGTGTTACTAGCTGGGCTTAAACCATGACATCATACTATGCCACACACCCTGCCACTTGTGACTGTCCAGCCTCAGAGGGATGGGGAGGAGAATCGAAAGAATGTAAATACCTGTGGGGATCTTGTGATCACAAGATAACAGCTGTGTCTCCACCAACTAATAAGAAAGAAACACAAGCTTTCTTGGGTGTTGTGGGGTTCTGGAGAATGCACATCCCAAATTACAGTCTGATTGGAAGCCCTCTCTATCACATGACCCAGAAGAAGAATGATTTCAAATGGGGCACTGAGCAATAACAAGCCTTTGAACAAATTAAATGGGAGAGATAGTTCATGCAGTAGATCTGGGATGGACCAGTCCGAAGCGGGCAAGATGTGACAGATGTGCTTTACACCACAGCCAGGGAGAATGGTACTACCTGGAGCCTCTGTCAGAAAGCTCCAGGGGAGAATCGAGGTCGACCCCTTGGCTTTTGGAGTCAGGGATACAGAGGATCCGAGGCCAGCTATACTCCAACTGAAAAAGAGATACTGGCAGCCTATGAAAGGTGTTGGAGCTGCTTCAGAAGTGATTGGCACTGAAGTTGCCCGTGCCGGCCTGGATGTTCAACGGCAGGGTCTCCTGTATGCATTATGCAACCGATGCTACATGGAGTAAGTGGGCTGCACTGTGATTACACATCAAGCTCGAATAGGAAATCCCAGTTGTCCAGGAATTCTGGAAGTCGTCATGGACTGGCCAGAGGGCAGAGATTTTGGAATGTCACCAGAGGAGGAGGTGATGTGTGCTGAAGAGGTCCCACCATATAATAAACTGTCAGAAAGTGAAAAGCAGTGTGCCTTGTTTACTGATGGGTCCTGCTGTATTGTGGGAAAGCATCAGAGATGGAAGGCAGCTGTGTGGAGTCCCCTAGGACAAGCTGCAGGAACTGCTAAAGGAGAGGGTGAATCAAGTCATTCTGCAGAAGTGAAAGCCATCCAGCTGGCCTTGGACATTGCTGAATGAGGAAAATGGCCTGTGCTTTATACTGAGTCATGGATGGTGGCAAATGCCCTGTGGGGGTGGTTGCAACAATGGTAGCAGAGCAACTGGCAACGCAGAGGTAAACCCATCTGGGCTGCTGCACTGTGGCAAGATACTGCTGCCCGGGTGCAGAACCTGGTGGTGAAGGTACACCACGTAGATGCTCATGTACCCAGGAGTCAGGCCACTGAGGAACATCAGAACAACCAACAAGTGGATAAAGCTACTAAGGTAGAAGTGGCTCAGATGGACTTAGATCGGCGACATAAGGGTGAATTATTTTTGGCCTGGTGGCCCATGACACCTCAGGCCTTCAAGGCAGAGATGCAACATATAGATGGGCTCACGATCGAGGGGTGGCCTTAACAATGGATGCTACTTCCCAGGTTATTCATGAGTGTGAAGCGTGCTGCAGTTAAGTAAGCCAAGCTGTTAAAGCCTCTCTGGTATGGAGGACGATGGCTGAAGTACAAAAATGGGTAGGCCTGGCAGATTGCCTATATCACTTTCCCACTGACCCTCCAAGGTAGGCACCATGTGCTTGATATGGTGGAAGCAACCACTGGATGGCTGGAAACATATGCTGTCCCCCACACCTCTTCCCAGAACACTATTCTGGTTCTTGAAAATGAAGTCTTATGACAAAGCAGTACCTCAGAGAGAACTGCGTCAGACAACGGGAGTCATTTCTGGAACAGCGTTATGGACACTTGGGCCAAAGAGCATGGCATTGAGTGGGTATATCACATCCCTTATCATTCACCAGCCTCTGGGAAAATTGAACGGTACAATGGGCTGTTAAAAACTATACTGAGAGCAATGGGTGGTGGGGCTTTCAAACATTGGGATACACATTTACCAAAAGCCACCTGGTTGGTCAACACTAGGGGATCTGCCAACAGGGCTGGCCCAGCCCAATAAGAACTTTAATGTACTGTAGAGGGGGACAGAGTTCCTGTGGTACACATAAAGAATCTGCTGGGAGAGACAGTCGGTTGTTCCTGATTCAGGTAAAGGCAAACCCACTTATGGGATTGCTTTTGTTCAGGGACTCAGGTATTCTTGGTGGGTTATGCGGGATGATGGTTAAATCTGGTGTGTACCTCAAGGGGATTTAATTGAGGGGGGGGGGGAACAGCCAGTGATCTCAGTTATGTGCTTTTGCCTGCTCTATAACACTTCTGTAGCCTACCAGCTAGATGCCCATCTCTACCACTCTGGGCTATGAAAAGAAGTTATGTGCTGTCATGGTCATCATCAGGGAGTAGTCATGGGAAAAGCCAGCAGCAGCGGAACTGTCCTCAGGTCACTGTTGACTGACCCTGACTTTAATCATTACCCCAACAAAGAATAAACTTGGATGAAACCAGACGAGTTTCACCAGTGGTGTCATCAGCAGGCAACAATCCAACACTACACACCATCTCTCCTGCCCTGAAAGACTGTTACAAGAGATGGAGCCTGACATCATGGACTGAATCAATTCAGCGACTTTATAGGGATTGGTCCATGGACTAAAGAATGATATTTCTCTGTTTGTGTGTGGGGGGGTATATATATATATATATATATGAGAGACAAAAAGCCATGGTATATTTGAAAATATGGGATCTGAGCATGATGTGAATGGTAAGGAATAAGGGGTGGATCCTGTCCTGGGTTCAGCTCTAACAGTTATTTTTCTCCTTTTTAGTAGCTGGTGCACTGCTGTGTTTTCAAGTTTAGTCTGAGAAGAATGCCGATAACACACAGATGTTTTTAGTTGTTGTTAAGTAATGCTTACCCCCATCAAGGAGTTTTTAGTCTCATGCTCTGCCAGTGAGGAGGGGCACAAGAAGCCGAGAGGAAGCAGAGACAGGACATCTGACCCAAACTAGCCAAAGGGGTATTCCATCCCACAGCATGTCATGCCCTGTATAAAAATTGGGGGGAGTTACCCCAAAGGGGCAGATAGCTGCTTGGGTTGGGCTGGGTGTCGGTCGGCAGGTGGTGAGCAGTTGCATTGTTTATCACTTGGGTTTATTGTGTTTTGTTTTTCCTTTCCCCTTTTAGTTTTATATTCTCTCCTTTTTGTTATTTCTGTTATCAATATTTTTGGTGGTTGTAATAGTGGTTTTGTATTATACCTTAGTTACTGGACTGTTCTTATCTCCACCTATGGGGTTTACATTCTTTCAGTTCTCCTCCCCATCTTTCTGGGAGCAGAGGGGAGGGTAGAATGGGGCATTGTGCATCTCTTGGGTTTATTGCATTTTGTTTTTCCTTTCCCCTTTTAGTTTTATATTCTCTCCCTTTTGTTATTTCTGTTATCAATATTTTTGGTGGTAGTAATAGTGGTTTTGTATTATACCTTAGTTACTGGACTGTTCTTATCTCCACCTATGGGATTTACATTCTTTCAGTTCTCCTCCATATCCCTCTGGGAGCGGGGGAGAGCGAGCAAGGGGCTGTGTGGTTCTGAATTACCAGCTGTGCCTAAACCATGACATTCCCCATTTCTGAATGACGGTGTTGACAAAGGTTATTCAGATTTGGAAGTACTTTCCCACCTAAACAAAATCAAGCCCGGTAAGAACAATTTTGGGTATATTTTTCCTTAACTTACCAAATTTTTGCTAGGAATGAAAACTAATAACTTTTCTTGTTTGGGTCATTAGTAATGAAATAACTTATGGGAACACAAGCAGCGTACAAAGTTCATAGTGTAATCTGGGATAGAGCATTCCTCAGATTTGCCACTTCGATTAAAGCACAACAGAGGGGTGCTGATGTTTGCGGTTGAAAAATAAAGAAAACTGTTGCACCTAATGAAGTTTAGCTCATCCAGTTCCAAACCCCTGCCACAGGCAAGGGGACCTTCCACTGGACCAACCTGCTTCAAGACCTATTCAACTTGGCCTTGAACACTGCCAGGGGCGTGCATGGGGCAGCCACAACTTCTCTTGGTAACCTGTGCCAAGGCCTCACCCCCCTCACAGGGAAGGGCTTCCTCCTAAGATCTCATTACAGTCTCCCCCCTGGCCGGTTAACGCCATTCCTCCGTGTCATGTCATAGAATCATAGGATAGTTAGGGTTGGATAGGACCTTAAGATCATAAAGTTCCAACCCCCTGCCATGGGCAGGGACACCTCAGACTCAATCATGTTACCCAAGGCTCTGTCCAACCCAGCCTTGAACACTGCCAGGGATGGAGCATTCAGTTTCCTTGGGCAACTCATTACAGTGCTTCACCACCCTTACAGTAAGGAACTTCTTCCATACATCCAACCTAAACTTCCCCTGTTTAAGTTTTAACCCATTACCCCTTGTCCTATCACTACAGCCCCTAATGAAGAGTCCCTAACCGACATCCTTATAGGCCCCATTCAGATACTGGAAGGCTGCTATGAGGTATCCATGCAGCCTTCTCTTCTC
The DNA here is from genome assembly GCF_028554395.1 of Pezoporus wallicus. Classification (NCBI taxonomy): domain Eukaryota; kingdom Metazoa; phylum Chordata; class Aves; order Psittaciformes; family Psittacidae; genus Pezoporus; species Pezoporus wallicus. The sequence goes on from NW_026636854.1 coordinate 127,845, forward strand.
CAGGCGGAACAGCCCCAACTTTCTCAGTCTGTCTTCATACGGGAGGTGCTCCAGCCCCTGATCATCCTCGTAGCCCTCCTCTGGACCTGCTCCAACAGTTCCATGTCCTTTTTATGTTGAGGACACCAGGACTGCCCACAATACTCCAAGTGAGGTCTCACAAGAGCAGAGTAGAGGGGCAGGATCACCTCCTTTGACCTGCTGGTCATGCTCCTTTGATGCAGCCCAGGGTATGATTGGCTTTCTGGGCTGTGAGCACACACTGCTGGCTCATGTTAAGTTTCTCGTCATCCAACACCCCCAAGTCCTTCTGTGCAGGGCTGCTCTGAATCTCTTCTCTGCCCAACATGTAGCTGTGCCTGGGGTTGCCCAGACCCAGGTGTAGGACCTTGCACTTGGCATGGTTAAACTTCATAAAGTTGTCATCAGTCTACCTCACAAGCATGTCGAGGTCCCTCTGGATGGCATCCCTTCCCTCCCGCATCTCAACCGAACCACGCAGCTTGGTGTCATTGGCAAACTTGCTGATGGCACACTCAATCTCACTGTCCATGTCACCAACAAAGATGTTGAACAAGACCGGTCCCAACACCGATCCCTGAGGGACACCACTCGTTACTGGTCTCCAGCTGACATTGACCACAACTCTTTGTGTGTGGCCATCCATCCAGTTCTTTATCCACCGAGTGGTCCATTTATCAAACTGATGTCTCTCCAATTAAGAGACAAGGATGTCAATGCAGGACAGTGTTGAATGCTTTGCACAAGTCCAGGTAGATGGCTTCAACTGCTCTACCCCTGTCCATCAGTTCCCTAGCTCCATCATAGAAAGCCACCAAATTGGTCAGGCAGGATTTCCTCTTAGTGAAGCCATGCTGGCTGTCACCAACCACCTTGTTGTTTTTCATGTGCCTTAGCATGCCTTCCAGGAGAATCTGATCCAATATTTTGCCAGGCACAGAGGTGAGACTTACTGGTCTATAGGTCCCTGGGTCATCCGTTTTCCTCTTCTTGAAAATGGGGCTTTTATTTCCCTTTTTCCAGTTGTTGGTAGTTTAGTCACTGAAAGGTGCTCTCAGGTCTCCCTGGAGCCTTCTCCAGGCTGAACAAGCCCAGCTCTCAGCCTTTCTTCACAGTAGAGGTGCTGATGATCAGATGTGATCGCTGTCGATATCATTCTGGCACTTTTCTTGCAGTGTTTAAGCATTAGCTGAGAGTTGTTGTTTGACTGTGCTAAAAGATGTGGAGAGAAACTGGGGGAAACTTTTTCTGTTGATGCCTGATGGGAGAAACTTTGCCTCATGTGACAGAGCCTGTTTACTATGTGATAGCACTGAAAGACTCCGTTCAAGGTGGGACACTTGTTCTTTGTTTACCCAAACATCATCCCTGCCTTACGGCCCAAACTGTTTGGAAACTATAAACCAATCCTAAATTAATATATAGCATTGATCTTAAAAGTGATAGGAATAAAAGCAAGGGTCTGACTGGACCCTAGTTATCCATCACAGGACCTAACATGAACTCATGTAGAGTTTTACTGAACTTAATGTGTCCAGCTTTGGGTCGTAGTCTGGGCTAGACACTCACCTTGCCATTGAACAGTTTAGATGTGTAATGTGTTTTCCACATCTGAACTGTCTTATTTCATCAAATGGGGGATTTTTTTACTCAACCCTGGGCTGTTGGTTTTATTTTCATTTTCTATTCTTTTAAACTAAACTGTGTTACAGCATTGTAGGGTTTCTGAATTTTGTTGATGCAAGGGTTTGTGTGGTTTACTTGTGGATTTTTTCACAACTCTTAAAAGTACACAGATACTAAAGAACAATTTATTTGAAGTATTCTGCTGTGGGAGCTAGAAAAATTACAATCTGACACCCTCTTTGACCCTTTCTGACAGACCAGAATAGGGAGTTGAAGACTGTTTTGAACATCTCTGGGTGTGTTAAGCCCTTTTTTGGGGGAAGTTATGATCGATGTTTATCAGCAGTAGTGTTGCGTAGCACAGGCAAGTGTTGCACTGGTCTTGATGCAATCATTGGAATAGGTGTGAATCTATTATTTTGAGTCAGACTAATGGGAGGGATGTCTTCTCCTTCAGACACAGGCGCCTGGCTTTGTTGAAGCAAGTGAGTATCCGAGAGAACTGTTGTACGCTTTGCTGTGATGAGGTAGCAGACACAGAACTTGGGCCATGCGGACACAGGTAAAACCTTAAAAACAACCCAAAACCAAAGAAAAGAGGGAAAATGTGAATTTGACATTCAGCTTACGTGAGATCAGATGCAGTCCCTGCTTATCTTGACTGACTCCCAAGTATAAAGGAAATAACCCCTTCTCTTCCAGATGTAACAGAAGTTAAGCATAGCATTCCCACTGTTCCCTTCACTATAGAACTGAGATTTAATACTTAATTGTGTGTGTCTTGGGTTGGGGAAGTACTACAGCTACATACATATGCTACCCCTGGGCTACTGAGTCTTTATTCCCTGATATCAAAGGTTTATTTAGAACCCTAGAATGGTTTGGGTTAGAAGGGACCTTAAAGCTCATCTAGTTCTAGCCCCCCTGCCATGTGCAGGAATACCTTCCACTAGATCAGTGCTTGTTTAGTACTGGTGCTGTGAAATCCAGATCACATGAAGAGAACAGAAAATTCATTATATGCTCAAACACTCATTAAATGTTTAACAAATGGATTGTCTCAAGTCACAAATTCCTCTAAAAGCTAAAAATAGGACAGCAGTATAATACCATAATAGTGCTTTCCTGCCTTTAAGGAGCCTACTAGGAAATTAATCCAGCTAAATCCAGTTCCTTAGTATTTTTAGAGCACTCATGGAAGCAGTCTTGCCATGGGTTTGGATGCTGGAAAGTTAAAGAGGAGAGAGGTGCCCAGCGTTTGTCCACAAGAAGTGGCAACAGCTCCCCACAGGGCATTGGGACCGCTGTTCTCCAGACCCAGTGTCCAGATGAACAAAGTGTAATCCTGACCAATGGCGCTGAGTCTGTAAAATGCTGACCAGCAGGAGCTCCTCTCAAAGCCTGTGGATCCACAACACCTGACTTGCAATTCCTAATTTCCACGCTGAAAGACTTGGGTGTTCCTAGCAGGGTAACTAAACTGCTTAGTGCTTGGAGTTTTTCTTTCTTGTTTTGTTGAGTTTTTCACACTGTAAATGCAACCTTTAACTGATTTTTCTTCTCCTGCAGTGATCTGTGTATGGAGTGTGCCTTGCAGCTGGAGACCTGCCATTTGTGTCGACAGGAGATACAAACCCGAGTCAGACAGGTCTCTCACATTTCATGACACATGGAGAAATACCAGACTTGTTTTCAGTGAACTACAGCCAATGCTGAAAGGGGAAAGAATCTCCAACCAATCTTCATGCACATAGAACCATAGCCACCGCCAGATTTCATGCTAATCTGTTATCTGTTAATCTTAAAAATGAAATCTTTAATAAACTATTTCAAGTTGCCAGCAATGGAAACTGGTTTCAAGAATAAGGAGAGCTAGTAGTTCAGTGCACTATGGCTGTTGGTTCCTCCAAGCAAGATCATAGGAGACTGTCTCTCTTCTTCCCCTTTCCTTCTTGCCTGTCACAAGTGCTGAAAAAATTTGCAGTGGAAGTACACATACAATGCATTTTAGAAAAGAAGAGCAAATAAGTATCTCCTAAACCAGGGCTGTTTTGTCTTGTGCTTAAGTTTTTGTGAGAAGTCAGTACTAGAAAGAGAATGCCAATGTTTTCCTGTTCAATGTAGCCTCTTGCTGGTCAGAGACTCTATTTTCCAACAGTGGATATTAAACTGCTCAAACACTTAATCCGTACACAGACTGATTTGAAAGGTCAGTGTGGAGACCAGAGAGAAACTCACATGTTTTAATAACCTTGTGATTCCAAAGAATGTTCTGATTTGTCTTTAAATGTTAAAAGATTGGTGGTATTTTCAAGTTTCTGATGCTTTTAACTTCAGTACCCACATTTTTTTTGTGGGGATATAATTTTCAGGAGGTATTCTTAACTAATTATAACATTGGACTGGGATTAATTTCATATTCTGGGTGTTTTTTAAGGTATCATCAAACATCTCTTTTTAATCAGTGTTGGTTTTGAAAGTTTTATTCACTTTGGAAATATTGTGCTATCTTAAAAGATTGGAAGAGAACTTGGGGCCAGTTTATTAAAAAAAAAAAAGTTATTTGGACAGCAAGTTTGGTCTTATTCTGTAACTCTTAAAAATGCATCTTGCTTGCCACATGTCAGCTCTGCTCTGAGAACATCTGGGGCCACACTTCATGTTTTTGGTTAGGGATCATCCACTGGGAATCTCTGCTCCACTTCAGTTACATGCTTGTGACATTTGTATGTGTCATGGTTTAAGCCCAGCCAGTAAGTCAGAACTATGCAGCTTCTTGCTCACTCCCCCACCTTCTGGGGAGAACTGAAAGAATGTAAATCCTACTCTTTCTTTCTACTAACCAAAATAGGAGCAGAGAGGTCTGCACACAGGTCCCAGAATCAAGCTCTTTCACCTGCTGCCTTTGCTAATGCAAGGGTGCTGAATGTCATCCAGAGATACACATTTTTTTTAAAAAAAAAAGTGTTTCTCTTGAACCTCTGGAGTACAATGTGTGAATTAAGACAGTTCTATCCATCATTTTTCTTGTTGACTTTTTTTCCAAATACAGACTGAATCCCAAACTGGAGTGCTGGTTAGCCTTTTTGCTAAAATGAAAGTTCTTTTCTTTCTTGAATGCCTGTTTTGATTAGTCAGACTGCCAAATCTGTGCTGCAGGGACCTCATTTCCTTGCTGACTGTACTTTATGAGGTTTTGCTATAATCCACATTTCCAGTCGGGGCTGAGTCCCTCCCTGCTCGCTGCTGAATGAGCAAATGTGAACACCATCAGTGCCATGCAGATGGTAGAATTTCAGAACCACTTGAAATTAAGTTTTTTCAGTGCTTCCAAATGCAATGATAGGTTTTTATGCCTAAGGCACAAAGATACAAACCATACTTTAGGGAAGAAGTGGGACAGAACCACTCTGAACTGTGCTTTAATAGATTTTAGGAACTTCGGGGCTTTGGTTGGCCTGGCCAGGAATAAGTGAGGTAAAATTTTCAGAAGCACAGAAGTGCCTAGGACTCCACATTCCAATCAACTGCTGTTTGAGATAAAGCATTTAAGGCCCAGGTCCACAATGGCTTCTAGGTGCCTGGTGTCCTCTTGAAATGGAGGTGACTGAAGAGCCTTGCTTGTGTGAACACAGGACTAAGTGCCTGCATTCTTTGTTGGAAAGATGTGAATGCTTTGAAAATTTTGCTGCAGATAATCTTCCATGCAGCTGGTGCTGGGCAGAGAAAGCCAGTGGCGATGGAGGAGGGAGCTGTGTCCCAGAGAACTGTCATGTTTGTTTCACAAAGGGAAAGACTGCACAACTTGGCTGGCTTTCTGCTGAAATCCATGATGGGGGTGTCTTTGTAAAGCTTGATCCTCCACAACTGCTGCCCTGTCCCCCTTGGTCCTTGCACACTCCAAAGGTGCTGGGGAGGAGAGGCAGTGGCTCCACAGGCCCTCAGGAAGGAAAAGAAATTGTAGTGAAGCCATCCATTCAACAATAAAACAAGTCTTGAAAGCTATTTGTTGTTCTTTAATTCTTTGAGATGTCTCTCCAATTAAGAGACAAGGATGTCAATGCGGGACAGTGTCGAATGCTTTGCACAAGTCCAGGCAGATGGCTTCAACTGCTCTACCCCTGTCCATCAGTTCCCTAGCTCCATCATAGAAAGCCACCAAATTGGTCAGGCAGGATTTCCTCTTAGTGAAGCCATGCTGGCTGTCACCAACCACCTTGTTGTTTTTCATGTGCCTTAGCATGCCTTCCAGGAGAATCTGATCCAATATTTTGCCAGGCTCAGAGGTGAGCCTGACTGGTCTGTAGTTCCCTGGGTCATCCATTTTCCCCTTCTTGAAAATGGGGCTTTTATTTCCCTTTTTCCAGTTGTTGGTAACTTCACCTGACTGCCATAATTTTTCAAATATGATGGACAGTGGCTTAGCAAATTCATTAGCCTGCTCTTTCAGGACCCGTGGATGGATTTCATCAAGTCCCACGGACTTGTGCACATTCAGGTTCTTAAGATGGTCTTGAATCAGATCCTCTCCTACAGTGGGCCCAAGGTCTTCATTCTCACAGTCCCTGTGTCTGCCTTCCAAGACATGTGTGGTGTGGTCAGAGCATTTGCCAGTGAAGAGTGAGGCAAAGAAGTCATTGAGAACCTCAGCTTTCTCCAAATCCAGGGTATCCAGGTCTCCTGATACCTTACAGATAGGGCCCATGTTCTCCCTAGTCTGTCTTTTATTCGAAACATACCTATAGAATCCCTTCCTGTTATCTTTTACATCCGTAGCCAAGTTTAATTCTAACTGGTCCTTAGGTTTCCTAACCTGGTCCCTAGCTTCATGGACAGCATCCCTGTAAAATTATTTGCTCTCAGTGTTGTTGTGCTTGATCTCAGAGTTTCCCCATGTCCTACCTTACTTACAGCCAGTGTTTGCTGTTTAATGTTTATCGGCTGGGGGGCCTGGGCTAAGGTTCTTGTTTCACTGTACTTTTAGCAATTACACATTTTTTTTTTTTCTTCAGGGGGGTCAGCCTGTGAAGGAGACATTTCCTTACACCCCCTGCTCCCCCAGAAAGCTATTTACAGCAGCTTTTGAGAGTTCTAAAGGTTCTGGGTGGCCTTTGAATACCTTTGAGGCCTGCCTGCTGCTTGTGCTGGGGATCAGCATGTTGTCAAATATACAGCATGTGTTTTGCTCACAGCCATACCACCCTGAGAATGCCCTATTTTGTCTGATCTTGACTGTTAAGCTGCTTCGGGTTTGGGTCTGGTCTAAGGTTAGGTGATGATATAGGAGGACCAGCAAGAAATTTTCCCCGAGGCTGGACAGTCATGGGTGGCGTGGTGTGTTGGACAGTGTTGGCAAGGATCTAGGCCAGTGGGCCCCTCCGGTGCTTTGGAACTTCGACACTGAACAAGTGCAAAATCCAGAAAAAATAGTAAAACACTTAAACGAGTTATGTTGCCATCCTGGTAATAAGAGAGGAACAAATCATGGCAATGTGCTGAGCCTTAGTCTATGCCTGCTCAACACTATCCAGCACCTTTAAAGGGAAAAAGATGTCTCTGGATCTGATGGCAAAGCAACAGACAATGCAGCTACTCCAACTCCGAGCACATCAGCTACACCAACCGCAGTGACGAGTACAGCAGCTACTCAAACCCAGACAGCAATAGACAACACAGCTGCAGCTGCTACTCAATCCCCAAGCACAGCAGCTGCACCAACCCCAACAACAGATACTGCAGCCACTCCAACCACAGTGATAGACACTGCAGCTAAACCAAAGGACCAATCTGTGCCATAGTAGGTTTCCCCTTTAAGAAGGGGAAAAGCAAACGAGAGTCACAAAGAGCAACTCGTGCAGTGGAGAAAGAGGCAGACGCAACGCACTCTGCTACAGGGGACAGCATCTGAACAAGAATTATTGATACATGAATCAGAGGAAGAGGAAGAAGAGGTGACATCTCGACCCCAGACCTCGACCGAGCTACAGAATATGCAAAAAGATTTCAGGCATCTTTCAGGAGAGCACATCATCACCTGGTTGCTGCAATGCTGGGAAAATGGGGACAATGGTCATGAACTGGAAGGTAGGGAAGCCAAGCAGCTGGGATCACTTGCCAGGGAAGGGGGAACTGACAGAGCAATTGCAAGAGAGAAACGAGCCCTCAGGCTTTGGAGGCGGCTCTTGGCAGCTGTGAAGTAAAGGTTTCCCTACAAGGGCAATGTTATGAGTCGCTCAGCCAATTGGACCATGATACAGAGAGGCATCCAGTCCCTGAGGGAATCAGCTATTCTAGAGACGAACTACCTTAGGCTAGATGCTGGGATGCATCCATAGATCCAGAAGAAGTTGAAGGTACACGGCCCATGTGGCAGAAACTTACACAGAGTGCACCATCATCATATGCCCACTCATTCGTATCAATGACCTGGAATGACATAGCTCCACCAACACTACATGAAGTGACTCATCAACTCTGAGAGTTCGAAGACAGTCTCACCCCTTCCATTATTTAAGCTGTGGAAAAAATGTCCCAGGAGTTCAAACAATTGAGAGAGGATCTATACAGCTCTCCATGTGTATCAACCCATGCCTCGGCTATTAACAGAAGGCACCCTATTGACCAAGAGAGAAGATCTAGGAGGTTGTCCTCGGTTCAGCAGTAGCAGTTATTTTTCTCCTTAGTAGCTGGTGCAGTGCTGTGGTTTTGACTTTCAGCCTGGGAACAGTGCTGATAACACCAATGGTTTAAGTTGTTGCTAAGTACTGTTTACTGTGACCAAGGACTTTCTGAGTCTCATGCTCTGCCAGGGAGGAGGGGAAGCCGGGAGGAAGCAGAGACAGGACACTTGACCCAAACTAGCCAAAGAGGTATTCCATACCACAGCAAGTCATGCCCAGTATATAAACTGGGGGCAGTTACCCGGAAGGGCTAGATCACTGTTCGGGTCAGGCTGGGTATTGGTCAGCAAGTGGTAAGCAGTTGTATTCCCTTCCCTTTGTTATTTCCCTTATCATTATTATTATTGGTGGTTGCAGTAGTGGTTTTGTGTTATACCTTAGTTTCTGGAATCTTCTTATCTCAACCCGTGGGAGTTACATTCTTTCAATTCTCCTCTCCATACCTCTGGGAGTGAGGAGAGGAAGGGTGGAAGTGAGCAAGCGGCTGCGTGGTTCTGGGTTGCTGGCTGGGTTTAAACCACGACAGAGGTACATGCCACAAGCCACCCTATGGTCTTACCTGTGGGATCACAGATAAGACATGAAAAAGTGGGATGGAAAACCCACCTCATTTCTGGATGAACGGGTGCATGAACTGAAGAGGAGAACAGCAGTCAGGGATGGTACCCCCATGAAAGTTGCTGCTCCAGTCTCTGGTGAACAGTTTCCCAGGTGGAGTGGAAGAGCTCATTTTAATCCAGCTGCTGTGATAAGGAAGACTAATCCCTTTCTACAAGACATAAGTGGAGAATCTTATGATCACTGTTAGATGGGCCCTGCCTTCAGTGAGGTGGTAGGAGAGGGACAATTAAGTTTACTGGACAGTTTGGATCAGATGGACTGACACAGTAGTATAAGGCTCTAGTAGATACCAGTGTACAGTGTACCCTGATGCCATCAAGCTGTCAAGGGGTGGAACCCATTTATATTTCTGGAGTAAAAGGATGATCCCAAGAGCTGAATGTACTGGAGGCTGACCCAAAAGGGTATTCATGTGCTTCTGGTATAGCAGCCTTGAGGAGGTAGGAAATTAAGCAACTGTCCTCTTTGCCTGGTCTCTCAGAGAATCCTTCTGTTGTGCGGTGTCTTGGTTTAAGCCCAGAGGGCAACACAGAACCACGCAGCCGCTCACTCACTCCCCCCCTTCCCCCCCCTGCTCCCGGAGGAATGGGGAAGAGAATTGAAAGAACATAACTTCCACTGGTTGAAATAAGAACAGTCCAGTAACTAAGGTATAAAACAAAACCACTACTGCTGCCACCAATACTAATAATGATAATGGAAACAACAAGGGAAGAGAATACAAACACTCACCACCTGCCGACTGATACCCAGCCCAACCTGAGCAGTGATGTAGCCCTTCTGGGTAACTGCCCCCAGTTTATATACTGGGCATGATGTGCTTTGGTATGGAATACCTCTTTGGTTAGTTTGGGTCAGGTGCCCTGTCTCTGCTTCCTCCCAGCTTCCCCTCCTCCCTGGCAGAGCATGAGACTCAGAAAGTCCTGGTCAGAGTAAACATCACTTAGCAACAGCCAAAAACATCAGTTTCACCAACACTGTTCCCAGGCTGAAAGTCAAAAACACAGCACTGCACCAGCTACTAAGAAGGAGAAAAATGACTGCTACTGCTGAACCCAGGACAGTATCCGCCCCTTATTCCATACCATTCACATCATGCTCTGATCTCATATTTTTCAGTATACCATCACTCTTGTCTCATATATATATATACATCCACACACAAAGAGAGAGAGATCATTCCTTAGCGCATGGACCAATCCCTATAAAGCTGCTGAGTTCATCAGGTCCATGTTGTCAGGCTCCATCTCTTGTAACAGTCTTTCAGAGCAAGAGAGGCAATGTGCAGAGCTGGATTGTTGCCTGCTGATGATACCGCAGAACTCATCAGGTTTCATCAAAGTTCACTCTTTGATGGCATGATGATCGGAAAGAAGCCAGGGCCAGTACCTGGTGACCTGAAGACATCTAGTTGGTGGGCTTTAAAAGTGCTACATAGCAGGCAACATCATATAATTGAGTTCACGGGCTGTTTTCCCCTAAAATCAAATCCCCTTGAGGTACACATCGGACTTTCCCATCTTCCCACATTACACACCAAGTATATCTGGGTCCCTGAGCAAAAGCAATCCCACGAGTGGGTTTGCCTTTACCTGAAGCAGGAATAACCCAGACTGTCTCTCCCAGCAGATTCTTTATGTGTACCACAGTAACTTTGTCCCTCTCTACAGCACATTAAGGTTCTTATTGGGCTGGGCCAGCCCTGTTGGCAGATCCCCTAGTGTTGACCAACCAGGTGGCTTTTGGTAAATGTGTATCCCAATGTTTGAAAGCCCCACCACCCATTGCTCTCAGTATAGTTTTTAACAGCCCATTGTACCGTTCAATTTTCCCAGAGGCTGGTGAATGATAAGGGATGTGATATACCCACTCAATGCCATGCTCTTTGGCCCAAGTGTCCATAACGCTGTTCCGGAAATGACTCCCATTGTCTGACGCAGTTCTCTCTGGGGTACCGCTTTGCCATAGGACTTCATTTTCAAGAACCAGAACAGTGTTCTGGGAAGAGGTGTGGGGGACAGCATATGTTTCCAGCCATCCAGTGGTTGCTTCCACCATATCAAGCACATGGTGCCTACCTTGGAGGGTCAGTGGGAAAGTGATATAGGCAATCTGCCAGGCCTCCCCATATTTGTACTTAGAATCATAGAATCGTCAGGGTTGGAAAGGACCTTAAGATCATCTAGTTCCAACCCCCCTGCCGTGGGCAGGGACACCTAACACTAAATCATATCACCCAAGGCCTCCTCCAACATGGCCTTGAACACTGCCAGGGATGGAGCATTCACAACCTCCCTGGGCAACCCATTCCAGTGCCTCACCACCCTAACAGGAAAGAATTTCCTTCTTATATCCAACCTAAACTTCCCCTGTTTAAGTTTTAACCCATTACCCCTTGTCCTGTCACTACAGTCTCTAATGAAGAGTCCCTCTCCAGCATCCCTATAGGCCCCATTCAGATACTGGAAGGCTGCTATGAGGTCTCCACGCAGCCTTCTCTTCTCCAGGCTGAACAGCTCCAACTTCCTCAGCCTGTCTTCATATGGGAGGCGTTCCAGTCCCCTGATCATCCTTGTGGCGCTTCTCTGGACTTGTTCCAACAGTTCCATGTCCTTTTTATATTGAGGACACCAGAACTGCAAACAGTACTCCAGGTGAGGTCTCACAAGAGCAGAGTAGAGGGGCAGGATCACCTCCTTCGACCTGCTGGTCACGATCCTTTTAATGCAGCCCCGGATACAGTTGGCTTTCTGGGCTGCAAGCGCACACTGCCGGCTCATGTTCATTTTCTCATCGACCAGCACCCCCAAGTCCTTCTCCACAGGGCTGCTCTGAATCTCTTCTCTGCCCAACCTGTAGCTCTGCCTGGGATTGCTCCAACCCAGGTGTAGGGCCTTGCACTTGTTATGGTTAAACCTCATGAGGTTGGCATCAGCCCACCTCACAAGCGTGTTGAGGTCCCTCTGGATGGCATTCCTTCCCTCCAGAGTATCAACCGAACCACACAGCTTGGTGTCATCGGCAAACTTGCTGAGGGCACACTCAATCCCACTGTCCATGTCATCGATGAAGATGTTAAACAAGATCGGTCTCATCACCGATCCCTGAGGGACACCACTCGTTACTGGTCTCCAATTGGACAGCGAGCCATTGACCACAACTCTTTGCATGCGGCCATCCAGCCAGTTCTTTATCCACCAAGTGGTCCATCCATCAAATTGATGTCTCTCCAATTTAGAGACAAGGATGTCGTGTGGGGCAGTGTCGAACGCTTTGCACAAGTCCAGGTAGATGACATCAACTGCTCTACCCCTGTCCATCAGTTCCATAGCCTCATCATAGAAGGCCACCAAATTGGTCAGGCAGGATTTCCTCTTAGTGAAGTCATGCTGGCTGTCACCAACCACCTTGTTGTTTTTCATGTGCCTTAGCATGCCTTCCAGGAGAATCTGCTCCAAGATTTTGCCAGGCACAGAGGTGACACTGACTGTCCTGTAATTCCCCGGGTCATCCATTTTCCCCTTCTTGAAGATGGGGGTTATATTTCCCTTTTTCCAGTCATTGGGAACTTCACCTGACTGCCACAATTTCTCAAATATGATGGCCAGCGGCTTCGCAACTTCATTTGCCAGCTCCTTCAGGGCCCGTGGATGGATTTCATCAGGACCCATGGACTTGTGCACATTCAGATTTTTAAGATGGTCTCGAACCAGTTCCTCTCCTACAGTGGGCGCAAGGTCTTCATTCTCACAGTCCCTGCATCTGCCTTCCAAGACTTGGGTGGTGCAGTCAGAGCCTTTGGCAGTGAAGACCGAGGCAAAGAAGTCATTCAGAACCTCAGCCTTCTCCCAATCCTGTGTAACTAGTTCTCCCGAAAGCTTCCTGAGGAGGCCTACATTCTCCCTAGTCTGTTTTTTATTTGCTATGTACCTGTAGAATCCCTTCCTGTTATCTTTAATACCTCTAGCTAAGTTTAATTCTAACTGAGCCTTAGCTTTCCTAACCTGGTCCCTCGCTTCTCGGACAATATCCCTGTACTCTTCCCATGCCACCTGTCCTTGCTTCCACTTATTATAAGCCTCTTTTTTCATTTGAATTTTCCTCAGGAGCTCCTTATCCATCCAAGGAGGTCTCCTGGCCCTCCTGCTGCACTTCCTTCTGGTTGGGATGCAACACTCCTGAGCTTGTAGCAGGTGATCCTTGAATATCAACCAACAGCCTTGGGCCCCTCTGCCCTCTAGGGCTGTATCCCATGGAACCTTACTGTCCTGGGTTCAGCAGTAGCAGTCATGTTTTTTCCTTTGTGTTAGCTGGTGCAGTGCTGTGTTTTGACTTCTAGTTTTGAGAACAGCGTTGGTGAAGCCGATGTTTTCGGTTGTTGCTAAGTGATGTTTACCCTGACCAAGGACTCTGTGAGGCTCATGCTCTGCCAGGGAGGAGGGGAAGCTGTGAGGAAGCAGAGACGGGGCGCCTGACCCGGAGAGTTTCGAATTTTTTAAATGGCCTTTTAATGCTCTTGAGACTTGTTTGCTGATGGTGATGGGAATCACCATGCTAACACGCATACAGAGTGTGTTTTGCCCACTACTGATTTCAAGAGTTAAGCAGATTCAGGTTTGGGTCTTGTCTGGGGTCAAACGACGATGTAGGAGGACCGAGAGATTTTCCCAGAGGCTGGACAGCCATGAGTGGCAGGGTGTGTGGGATAGTATGGGCAAGTATCTAGGTCAGTGGGCCCCCCAGTATTTTGGAATTTCACTACCGAACAACTGCAAAATCCAGAAGAATTAGTAAAACACTTAAATGAGGTGTGTGGTCATTCTGGCCATACCAGAGATGGACAAATCACGGCAACGTGCTGGGGCTTGGCCTATGCTTACAGGGCCTTGTTCAACACTATCCAGCACCTTCAAAAGGAAAAGAATGTCGGCGGATTTGAGGGCAAAGCGACAGTCGCTACTCAAACTTTGGCTGCAATGAACTGCGCAGCTACCCCAGTGGCAAGTACAGCAGCTGCTCAAACTTCAACTGCAACAGACAGCGCGGTTACCCCAGCTCCAAGCACGGTAGCTACACCACCCCCAGCAACAAGTACAGTCGCTACTCAAACCACAGTGATAATCACTGCAGCCAAACCAGAGGACCAATTCGTACCAATATCGGTTGCCCCTGTACGCAAGAGAACAAGCAAAAAGGAGGCAAAAAGGGTGAAGCGAGATGAAGAACCAATGAATTCACCACCCGGTCCAGAATCTGATCAGGAGTCATCCTCACATGACGAAGAAGAAGAAGAAGAGGTAACTTCTCGACCTCGGACCTCAACCGAGCTGCGGAATATGCGAAAAGATTTTACCCGTCAACCAGGGGAGCACATCATCACCTGGTTACTCCGATGCTGGGACAATGGGGCCGATGGTCACGAACTAGAAGGTACAGAAGCCAAGCAGCTGGGATCACTTGCTAGAGAAGGGGGAATTGACAAAGCAATTGCAAGAGAGAAAAAGTCCCTCAGCCTTTGGAGGAGGCTCTTGGCAGCTGTGAAAGAAAGGTTTCCGTACAAGGACGATGTTACGAGTCGTTCGGCCAAGTGGACTACTATAGACAAAGGCATCCAGTCTCTGAGGGAATCGGCCATCGTAGAGATGATCTATCACATCAAGCCGAATAACGGGGATACACCTATAGATCCAGATGAAGTTGAATGTACACGACCCATGTGGCGAAAACTTACACGGAATGCACCGTCATCATATGCCCATTCATTGGCAACAGTGACCTGGAATGACATAGTACCACTAACAGTGGATGAAATGGTTCATAAACTCCGAGAGTTCGAAGACAATCTCACTCCTTCCATCATCTCAGCTGTGAAAAAACTGTCCCAGGACCTCGACAAATTGAGGGACGATGTATCTGATTTATCCAGCTCCTCACGTGTACCAACACGCGTCTCAGCTATTAACAAAAGACGTCCTATTGTTCAAGAGAGGAGATACAGAAGGTATACGCCACGGGGTACCCTATGGTTTTACCTGCTGGATCACGGAGAAGACATGACAAAGTGGGATGGAAAACCTACTTCAGCTTTGGAGGAACGGGTGAGTGAACTGAAGAGGGGAGCAAGGGCCAAGACTGATCGTCCCATGAGAGCTACGGCTTCAGTTTCTGGTGAGCAGTTTCCCAGATGGAGTGGAAGAGCTGATTTTACTCCAGCTCCTGTGATAACGAAGAATAATCCCTTTCAACACGACTTAAGTGTCCAATGCTGTGACGACCATTAGAGGGGCCCTGCCTCCAGCCAGGTGGAGGTAGGGGACAATCGGATTTACTGGACTGTGTGGATCAGATGGCCTGGCACATCAGTCCCACAGAAGTATAAGGCTCTAGTAGATACCGGTGCACAGTGTACCCTGATGCCATCAAGCTGTCAAGGGGTGGAACCCATCTATATTTCTGGAGTAACAGGAGGATCCCAAGAGTTGACTGTGCTGGAGGCTGAAATCAGCCTGACTGGGAGGGAGTGGCAAAAGCACCCTATTGTGACTGGTCCAGAGGCTCCATGCATCCTCGGCATAGACTACCTCAAGAGAGGGTACTTCAAAGACCCAAAAGGGTACCGGTGGGCTTTTGGTATTGCTGCTTTGGAGACTGAGGAAATTGAGCAGCTGTCCACCTTGCCTGGTCTCTCAGAAGATCCCTCTGCTGTGGGGTTGCTGAAAGTTGAAGAACAACAAGTGCCAATTGCGACCACAACAGTGCACCGGCGGCAATATCGCACCAACCGAGACTCCCTGATTCCCATCCATCAGCTGATCCGTAGACTGGAGAGTCAGGGGGTGATCAGCAGGACCCGCTCACCCTTCAATAGCCCCATATGGCCAGTGCGAAAGTCTAATGGAGAATGGAGACTAACAGTAGACTATCGTGGCCTGAATGAAGTCACACCACCATTGAGTGCTGCCGTACCGGACATGCTAGAACTTCAGTATGAACTAGAGTCAAAAGCAGCCAAGTGGTATGCCACGATTGATATTGCCAATGCATTTTTCTCCATTCCTTTGGCAGCAGAGTGCAGGCCACAGTTTGCTTTTACTTGGAGGGGTGTCCAGTTCACTTGGAACCGACTGCCCCAGGGGTGGAAACACAGCCCTACCATTTGCCATGGACTGATCCAGACTGCACTGGAACAGGGGCAAGCTCCAGAACACCTGCAATACATTGATGACATTATTGTGTGGGGCGATACAGCGGAAGAAGTCTTTGAGAAAGGGAGGAAAATAATCCAAATCCTGCTGAAAGCCGGTTTTGCCATAAAACGGAGTAAGGTCAAGGGACCTGCACAGGAGATACAATTTTTGGGAATAAAATGGCAAGATGGACGTAGACAGATCCCCACAGATGTGATCAACAAGATAACAGCAATGTCTCCACCAACTAATAAGAAAGAAACGCAAGCTTTCTTGGGTGCAGTGGGGTTCTGGAGAATGCACATCCCAAATTACAGTTCGATTGTAAGCCCTCTCTATCATGTGACCCGGAAGAAGAATGATTTTAAATGGGGCCCTGAGCAGCAACAAGCCTTTGAGCAAATTAAACGCGAGATAGTTCATGCAGTAGCCCTTGGACCAGTCCGAACCGGACCAGATGTAAAAAATGTGCTGTACACTGCAGCTGGGGAGAACGGTCCTACCTGGAGCCTCTGGCAGAAAGCTCCAGGGGAGACTCGAGGTCGACCCCTCGGCTTTTGGAGTCGGGGATACAAAGGATCTGAGGCCAGCTATACCCCAACTGAGAAAGAGATACTGGCAGCCTATGAAGGGGTTCGAGCTGCTTCGGAAGTGATTGGCACTGAAGCACAGCTCCTCCTGGCACCCCGGCTGCCCGTGCTGGGCTGGATGTTCAAAGGCAGGGTCTCCTCTACACATCATGCAACTGATGCTACATGGAGTAAATGGGCTGCACTAATTACACAACGAACTCGAATAGGAAATCCCAGTCGTCCAGGCATTCTAGAAGTCATCATGGACTGGCCAGAGGGCAAAGATTTCGGAATGTCACCAGAGGAGGAGGTGGTGCGTGCTGAAGAGGCCCCACCATATAATAAACTGTCAGAAAGTGAAAAGCAGTATGCCTTGTTTACTGATGGCTCTTGCCGTATTGTGGGAAAGCATCGGAGATGGAAGGCAGCTGTATGGAGTCCTGGACGACAAGTTGCAGAAACTGCTGAAGGAGAGGGTGAATCGAGTCAATTTGCCGAGGTGAAAGCCATCCAGCTGGCCCTGGACATTGCTGAACGAGAAAAGTGGCCAGTACTTTATCTCTATACTGACTCATGGATGGTGGCAAATGCCCTGTGGGGGTGGTTGAAGCAATGGAAGCAGAGCAACTGGCAACGCAGAGGTAAACCCATCTGGGCTGCTGCACTGTGGAAAGATATTGCTGCCCGGGTGCAGAACCTGGTGGTGAAGGTACGTCATGTAGATGCCCATGTACCCAAGAGTCGGGCCACTGAGGAACACCAGAACAACCAACAAGTGGATAAAGCGGCTAAGATTGAAGTGGCTCAGATGGACTTAGATTGGCAACATAAAGGTGAATTATTTTTGGCCCGGTGGGCCCATGACACTTCAGGCCATCAGGGCAGAGATGCAACATATAGATGGGCCCGTGACCGAGGGGTGGACTTAACAATGGACACTATTGCCCAGGTTATTCATGAGTGTGAAACATGTGCTGCAATTAAACAAGCCAAGCGGTTAAAGCCTCTTTGGTATGGAGGACGATGGTTGAAGTATAAATATGGGGAGGCCTGGCAGATTGACTATATCACACTGCCACCAACCCGCCAAGGCAAGCGCCATGTGCTTACCATGGTGGAAGCAACCACCGGGTGGCTGGAAACATACGCTGTGCCCCATGCCACTGCCCGGAACACCATCCTGGGCCTTGAGAAACAGATTTTGTGGCGACACGGCACCCCAGAGAGAATTGAGTCAGACAATGGGACTCATTTCCGGAATAACCTTATAGATATTTGGGCCAAAGAGCATGGCATTGAGTGGGTATATCACATCCCCTACCATGCACCAGCCTCTGGGAAAATCGAACGGTACAATGGGCTGTTAAAAACTACACTGAGAGCGATGGGTGGGGGAACTTTCAAGCATTGGGATACACATTTACCAAAGGCCACCTGGTTGGTCAACACCAGAGGATCTGCCAACAGGGCCGGCCCAGCCCAGTCAGAACTTTTACATATTGTAGAGGGGGACAAAGTTCCCGTGGTGCATATGAAGAATTTGCTGGGGAAGACAGTCTGGGTTATTCCTGCTTCAGGTAAAGGCAAACCCACTCGTGGGATTGCTTTTGCTCAGGGACCTGGATATACTTGGTGGGTAATGCGGGAAGATGGGGAAGTCCGATGTATACCTCAAGGGGATTTGATTTTAGGGGAAAACAGCCAGTGAACTCAATTGTATGCTGTTGCCTGCTGTGTAATGCTTTTATAGCCCATCAACTAGATGTCTCCAGGTCACCAGCGACTGGCCCTGACTTCCCTCCAGCCATCATCCCAACAGAGAATGAACTTGGAACATCATGGACCGAATGGACTCGGCAGCATTATAGGGATTGGTCCATGCACTAAGAAAATGATTTTTTTTCCTCTTGGTCTGTATGTATATGGATGTATATATGTGGGAGAGCGATGGTGTATTGAAAATGTGGGATCTGAGCACGACGTGAATGGTATGGAATAAGGGGTGGATAATGTCCTGGGTTCAGCAGTAGCAGTCATGTTTTTTCCTTTGTGTTAGCTGGTGCAGTGCTGTGTTTTGACTTCTAGTTTTGAGAACAGCGTTGGTGAAGCCGATGTTTTCGGTTGTTGCTAAGTGATGTTTACCCTGACCAAGGACTCTGTGAGGCTCATGCTCTGCCAGGGAGGAGGGGAAGCTGTGAGGAAGCAGAGACGGGGCGCCTGACCCGGGCTAGCCGGGAGGCTCGATCCTCCTCCCCGTTCCACCGGGAGCGGGGAAGGGGAGAGCCCCGGTGCAGGGGGGGTGGGGAGACGAACACGGACCTTGATTGTTGTCAGCTTGGCACCACTCACTGGGAGTGAGTGAACAAGTTACCTGACTGGGTTTAAACCACGACACTTACTAAACAGGTTCCTGAAGAGGCCAAAGTCTGCTCTTTTGAAGTCCAGGGCAGTGAGCTTGCTGCACGCTCTTCTCACTGTCCTGAGGATCTCAAATTCAAGCATCTCATGATCACTGCATCCAAGGCTGCCCTGGAGCATCACATTTCCAACGAGCCCTTCCCTGTTGGTGAGCACGAGGTCAAGCATGGCACGTGTCCTTGTTGGATCCTCTATTACTTGCAGAAGGAAGTTGTCTTCTACACAATTGAGGAACCTCCTGGATTCCTTGTGTCGGGCTATACCGTCCTTTCAACGGATGTCAGGGTGGTTGAAGTCACACATGAGAACAAGGGCCTGCGAGTGTGAGGCTTTTCCTATCTGTCTATAGAGTGCTTCATCCGCAGGTTCTCCTTGATCAGGCAGTCTGTAACAGATGCCCACAGTAATGTCTCCCATAGCTATATTCCCTTTAACCCTGACCCACAAACTCTCTGTGGACTGCTCACCTGTCCCCGGACAGAGTTGCGTACTCTCCAGCTGTCCTGGGTTCAGCAGTAGCAGTCATCTTTTTCCTTTGTGTTAACTGGTGCAGTACTGTGTTTTGACTTCTAGCATGAGAACAGTGTTGGTGAAGCCGATGTTTTCGGTTGTTGCTAAGTGACGTTTACCCTGACCAAGGACTCTGTGAGGCTCATGCTCTGCCAGGGAGGAGGGGAAGCTGTGAGGAAGCAGAGACAGGGCGCCTGACCCGGGCTAGCCGGTGAGGTATTCCATACCACAGCACATCATGCGCGGGGTGGGGGGGTAACTGGGAGTTACAGGGAAGGACAGGGGCTTCCGGGTGGAACTCGCTTTCTTGGCCGGTGGTATCGTATTCTCTTCCCTTGTTATTTTCCCTTATCATTGTTTTAGCTGATAGTAGCGGTGGTGATTTGTTGCTGGACTGTTCTTGTCTCAACCCGTAGGAGTTGCACTCTCTCGATCCTCCTCCCTGTTCCTCCGGGAGCGGGGACGGGGAGAGCCCCGGTGCAGGGGGGGGGGGGGAGACGGACACGGACCTCGATTGTTGTCAGCTCGGCACCACTCCCTGGGAGTGAGTGAACAAGTTTCCTGACTGGGTTTAAACCACGACACTTTACTGTCGTGGTTTAAACCCAGCCACGCAGCTCGTTCACTCATTCCCCCCCCTTCTTGCCCTCCCCCTGCTCCCGGAGGGATGGGGAGGAGAATTAAAAGAATGCAACTCCCATGGGTTGAGATAAGAACAGTTTAGCAACTAAGGTGTAACACACATCACTACTGCTACCACCAATAATAAAAATTATAAAGGAAATAAGAAGGGAAGAGAATACAACACCTTACTCCCCGCTGGCCGATAACTCACCCTCCCCTGCCTGACCAAGCGCTGACTGATACCTAGTCCAACCCCAAAGTCCCAGCCCTTCTGGGTAACTCTCAGTTACCTCCTGGGCATGACGTGCTGTGATATGGAATACCTCTTTGGTCATTTTGGGTCAGGTGTCCTGTCTCTGCTTCCTCCCGCCTTCCCCTCCTCCCTGGCAGAGCATGAGGCTCGGAAAGTCCTTGGCCAGACCAAACATTTGAGCAGTAACTAAAAACATTGGTGCTATCAGCACCGTTCCCAGGCTGAAAGTCAAAAACACAGTGCTGCACCAGCTACTAAGAAGTAGAAAAATTGACTGCTACTGCTAAACCCAGGACATTTACTTTTTGGGTGGCTTGATGGGTATTCAACTTCTAGCTGTCCTCTCATGGTGATTAGCACTAGATGGTATGGGGCTTTTTTTGTTTCCTTTTTTGACTTACTAAAGGAGACATGAAAAAAGAAAAATAACAAATGGAAAATTGTCAATTACAATAATTTTAGATGAACTATTAATCCACTACAGTCAGTACAAATAAGTTTTTCTACTGACTACACACAAATTCACAAGTTTAAGGCACTTCTATCAGAGTCAATTTCCTACTTGTGAAACTACTTACAAAAAGTTTGAGACCTTTTTTTAATTGTTTGGTATGCTTTAAGTATTGCTAAAATGCATAAAAAAAAATAATTTTCTGTACCAATTTTAACCATATCCTCAAATTTCTGTTAATTGATGTTTTTAGGAATGTACACATTTTCACTGCTGGCACATTTATAAAACTTATTTAAAAGCTTAAAAAGCTGCTACATGCTTTTGAAAACTTGCTACTGCAAAAGAAAGTCTGATAAAAATATCATAGAAATAAGAAAAAAAGTTATTTTTAATGCACTTTCAGTTAATGCTTATTGACAAGGAGGAAAATGTACACAAGCTCTTGCAAATCCACTACCAAAACCAACTGAGGAACAGTAATATAAAGCATGTCTCAATAGTATTAGGCTTGTTAATGTTCTCTTTTTCCTAATACCTCTATCTAATTCATGTTTTAGAAGTCAGAATACACGTCTCAGCTTTGAAAAGACACTCCTCAGAATTCCTATTAGCTGGTTTATGTCCAGGAGCACATGAATATTACCTGCCTTGGTTTAATAATGCTCCTATCTAAGCAGCCAATTACAGTGCAGAAGCACCACTTGTAGAAAACTAGAATATGTTTAATTTTTTAAGTACATATATGTGGCATGTTCCGTACAGGCCTCAGACCAGTGGACAAGTAGAAAAACAATAATCAAACAACAGATTAGTAAAATATGTCAAGATATTGGTACCAAGCCTTACCACTGGCTCTTTTAAGAATTCAAAGTAAACCTCGGTCCAAAAGAAGGGATTATCCGACTCACCCTTTTAGATCCAGAGACTAGGTTTACGTTAAGAATTTTTCAGGAGATCCTCGACAGGAGAAGTGGAGTGGACTGTATCAGATAATGTTGACCACCTTTACAGCAGTGAAGATAAAGGTACACCCTGCTTGATACATTATTCAAGAATAAAGAAAACACCAGAACCAGAGAAGACATGGCGGATCGAAACTTCAGGACCCTCGTATATGAAATTATATCAGTCATAATTTGGATTTATGTGATAACTGACATACCATCTTGGAACCAATACTTACCTGAAATTAATGCAGAATATTACTAAAGTTGTTAATTGTAGTGACTGTTGGGTGTGTGCACAGTTGCCTGAATCAGAAGGTCAGGGCCTTCCATTAATTGGCGTTCCAATTTCCAGCACTATCTCATGGACAATTTTAAGATTTGGAATAGTTAATCCTAATCCAAGTAAAGAATATTATACCTGTATACAAAGATATATTACACCAGAAACCAGAATAGGAGGCTATGTTTGTTTAAATGCCACAGGTGTCGGTCACTATTCAGATTGTATAGATGTTACCGTGGTTCAGTGGTGCCCTGTTCCTGAAGGGTAAGGACGGTATTGGTTAAGTGAGGGTTTAACCCTATTGCTGAACAGAATACTGCATTTTGTGAGATGTTTTGTGAGCTGGCTAATTCCATCTTTGGGAATAAGTGAATTAGAGAAGGCAATCATAAATATCTCAGCAACCATAGAGGAAATAGAAAGTAAAACCATTGATATAATCCAAGTGGAACAAGAATCAATGAAAGTTGCTGTTCCTGAAAAAGATCTGGAGGAAATCTGAAAACAAACTAAAATATTTCATAAAATGGCCAATAATAATATCTCCTGGGGGTTTGAAGAAACAGGCTCCGGCCTGTTGATAAGTAGTCTCATTCTGCCTCCCGTAGTGTGTGGGGAGGAAGGCTCCTTATCTCCTTCCCCCATACATCGTTTACTTTCTGGACGCCTGCGGTCTGTAAGCAAAATATTGAAGTGTCGTAATTTTCCAGTAACTCTTAACCAAGCAAGATTTGATTAACAAACAGGAATTTACTCATCACAGTTTCTTAAAGTGAAAAAAATATCTGTATCTAGTACTTCATCCCATTTTCCTGGCCACCTCAAAACCAACGTTCATTGATACAGGGTTAACCAATATACAAGGGGGTTGTACAAGGGGGTTAGAGGAATTTGCTTGCTTAAACAAAAGTATTGTCTGTACCTATCATGCCTACTAAGTAGAACAAAGGCACTAACCATTGATAAGGAAAAGTAGACACCTGGTTCTATTGACAAAGAAAAGCAGAGGCCTGATTCTACTGATAAGCTGCTATTGACAAGGAAAAGCAGATGCCTGAAGGGGGAGAAGCAGATGGTTTATGGCTGGGACACCTACCAAACCCTAAGGCCATACCTGAAGACTAAAAGGTGAAAAGTTCAAGAAGAGGAAGACTCATTTACTTCATCTTGAAGACCCCTACCCACAGGAGGAAGACTAAGTTACTTCATCTTGAGACCCCTGCCCATGACCAGAGGGGGCACTGCGCAGGTGCAAAGGACCTTCTAGCTCATTATAATACCAAGCGGGGATAGGACATGAATATGTATAGGCATATTGTGCAACCTTATGAATATATATAACTTTAGAGAATAAATGTAGAGGGAAACAACACTGAGGTACGCATGACTCTGAGGAATTATCCCCGTGCTTCTCAGTGGTGAATAAAAAGCACACCTACTTTACAACTTTTACCGAGTTGTTGAGTCTATCCGCGTATCATTGTAACAATGTATTATAATTCAGAGTTCCATTTTTAGGCCATTTCTTGTAATCTTCCAAAGCATTTAAAGGCCAACAGTGGTTACAATATTTTATCAACATTTTCTGCATTTTTCTGGCTCTTGTACCCCTGTAGTCTGACTAAAACCCTCGGTCTCTGTTCCTACCTTATGACAAAGATGTAAGGCTGTTTTAGACTGAAACAAGGGGGCACAAAATCACAAAATGGAATATAGAAACCTTTAGAATTAGATTTAAGTAATGTCAAGTTTGATGGCTCTGTAACAGTAGCAATGGAAAATTACTGAGGTGCATGATACATATAGAAAAATAAATAGAGTACAGCTAGAGAACATACTGAGAATTCTCACAAGATAAATTGTTATAGTTGTGACATAGTTTAAGAAAAACAGTCTAGAAGAACAGGACACAGGGATAAGGAGTATCTGGGAACCGCAGGTGTCCAGGATGGGCTACAGTTAAACTAACTGATAAGTAGGAGGATAGGAGGATTATTATGTCTCTGGTACTAACGAACCAATTAAACTGTTATGAACATCTACTGCGCATGCTTCAAAGGCTGCCAGAAGTGATGAAAATTGTTGGAAGAAGTAAACGACTCTCAGAGACCACCACCACAATTCTGTACGTATGCGGGGAACTTTCTGGAAAATGATGTAATCCATGCGTAGCCTCATGAATATGTATGTATGCCCAGTGTCTATAAAAGGACGGCTTGTGTGGCAATTGGGGAGACACACGTTAGGAGGAGCTATCCCCCATGTCTCCCGGCGCTGCAATAAAGAATACCTGCTTGTCAGCTTGAAAACTTTGTTGGCAAGTTTGTTCCTGGAGTTTTCTCCATATCAATTTGGCAACCCAGATGGGACCCTCTCTGCTCGGCTGCAGGACCCGCTGAGGACAGGGCTCCCTAGGGCCCTTGGGAATTTTTCCCGGAGGGACCCCTTGACTCATTCGGATCGCTGCAGGAGCAGACAAGGACCATCTCATAAAAGGCACTCTTTTCTTTTATATAGTTTGTAAGGTGCAGGGGGCATCTCAGTTTGGTAAATTGGTTTGGTAAATTGGTAAGTGTACGCATGGTTTGGAAGCCTTCCGTAAATCGAGATAGGAAATCTCGTAGGTAAAGGCGTATACCCGGCTGCTAGCGTTCGTTTGGTATACACCCACAAGAAGCAGGGGGCTTCTTGTGGTTTGGGTCCTGCAAGCCACAGGGGGTGTCTTGTGGAAATGGTTTTGGATTTTACTGGCATGCACCCATAAGAAGCAGGGGGCTTCTTGACCTTTGGGTCCTGAAAGATGCAGGGGGTGTCTTGTGGAAATGGTTTTGGATCTTGATGGTATTTATTTTGTGGCTTGTTACATAAGGATTTTGGTCTTGTGATTTTGGTATGAGTGACAGACTGTTATAACTAAGCAGGGGATGGTCTGAGCCATAGGGGTTAGGATGTATTGCTTTTGATTCTACTGGTATTCGTGTTATTTTGTGGCTTTTTACAGTAATGATTTTGGTACTGGTGACAGGATGTTATAACTGTGTTATTAACTGTTGTTTGTTTGGTTGAATTTTAGTCTCTGTCTCAAGTGTTGTAACTGTGTGGAGTGTGTCTGTGGGATCCCGTTTGTGTACGTGTGTGTATGTGAATGTGAGATTGATAATGGAAAATCAGCAGACTGAAGACATCCTGAAAAAGAGTCTTTTGGGTGCATTTTGGCACACTGGAAAGAACTTGGAGAGTCTCCTGGGGGCTCGGAAAATAAGAAAACATTGGTAAAATATTGTAACCGATGGTGGCCTTTGTATACTTTGGAAGATCAGGAAAAATGGCCTAAAAATGGAACTCTGAACTATAATACATTGTTACAATTAATGTTGTTTTGAGGGGGCAAGGAAAATGGGATGAAGTAATGTATGCAGATATGTTTTTCACTTTAAGAAATCACGCGGAGTGACAGACTGAATGCAAAATTAATATAGCTCCACCAGATTTCTTAATTTCGGCCTTGGAAAAGGTCAGAGAAAAACTGAAAGTTAAGCTGAAGAGATGTTGTTCAACCTGTGATATTGGGGAAAGATGTTTAAAGTTAAAAAACAGTAATCAGGAAGATAGGTTGAAAATTATGTATCACAGGTACCTCTGAGAGAAGCAGCCTCTGTATCCGTCCTATTTGATATTGATAAGGAGGAAGAGATTGCTGTCACTGGCAACAAGCGACACATTCACATTCAGTGTTCAGAAGGGGTTAAACCAGAAGCGCTGTTGCAGAGGCAGGCATCTGCAACCCCTGCAGAGCAGGGTGAGCAGCTGTGAAAAACAGAAAAAAAAAGGGAAAACCAAGGGGGAAAGGGGGGGAGCTCGGGCAGCTTCTATGTTTGAGCATGGGAGGAGGGACGACGGGCGGCGGCGGGGGAGTGGGCTCTTCTGTGGAACCGGATCGGTGTGCGTGGTATGGGGAGTTTGGACGTTGGAAGTGAGACTGCCCTGGGGTGGGGGGGGGCAGTGCCATGGGGTGGCTCTGGTGACTGAATTGGAACCAGACTGACAGGGACCGGGGGAATCTACCCTACCAGATCCGCTGATTAAATTAAAACTACGGACTAGAGGAAATAAAGTGGAATTTTAGGAATTTTAGTGGATACAGGAGCAACTTATTTGGTGTTAAATTTTTATGCACGCCAAAGTCTCTAAAATCTTCATTAGGGCGAAAAGCAACATTTAAAGAAGGCAAAATGGAATTTAGAGTTAAAAACAATCAATTAATTGCAGTTTTGAGTTTATCTTTAATTTAACAGAAAAGCAAACAGGAGGACCTCCCTGAAATAGAAGAAATCCTTAATCAGGTATATGTGGGAGTACAAGCATCTGAAGTTCCAGGTAAGGCAAAAAATACTTTGCCTGTTAAAGTGGAAATAAAAAAGTGGGGCCTGCCCAATTAGAATAAAACAGTATCCCTTAAAATCAGAAGATCAAAGGGAATGAAAAAAAAAATTGATAAATTTTAAAATATAGATTATTAATTGAATGTGAATTGGAATATAATACTCGTATCTGGACAGTAAAGAAATATGATGGGAAAAGTTGCAGATTGGTTTACGATCTCAGGGTAATCAACAAAATTGAAGAGGATATTTGTCCAGTAGTAGCTAATTTGTATGATTTATTGACTAAATTGAATAATAATCAGAAATGGCTTGCCATCCTGGATTTAAAGGACACTTTCTCTTGCTTACCGTTGGCCAAAGAAAGCCGAAATTTATTTGCTTTCGAATGGGAAAAATCCTGACACAGGAAGAAAAACTCAATTAACTTGGACAGTATTACCACAGGGGTTTAAAAACAGTCCAGTGAATTTTGGAAATCAGTTAGCATGAGAATTAGAATTATGAAAGCCACATGCTCAGACGAGGACTCTGTTACAATATGTGGATGACCTGTTAAATGCTACAGAAACAAAGGAAGAATGTGTCCAGTGAATGGTGGGATTATTGAATTTTCTGGGACTGAATGGTTATCAGGTATCCAGACAAAAGGCCCAACTAATTGAAACCCGAGTTTCCTACCTAGGATATGAAATAACAGGAGGACAGAGAGAACTTGGAACTGCCAGAAAAGAAGCCATTTGCCAGACTCCACGACCATCGACCGTCAAGGAGCTCCAGACATTCCTGGGAATGTCAGGATGGTTAGACTTTGGATCCATGATTATGGTGTTCTGGTAAGACCACTATACGAACTGTTGAAGAGAAACCCTCCCTCTTTGGACTGGACTGATAGAGCAGAGGAGGCTTTTAGAAATTTAAAGATAGAGTTAATGAGAGCTCCAGCTCTGGGACCTCCAGATGTGACTAAACTGTTTTGGCTATATTCCTATGAAAAACAAGGAATAGCCTTGGGGGTCCTTGCTCAAAAACTAGGACCATAGAGAAGGGCAGTGGCGTATTTTTCAAAACAGCTGGATGAAGTGAGCAAAGGATTGCCCGGATGCCTAAGGGCTGTGGCAGCAGTCATCATGAATATTGAAGAGGCTCGCAAATTCACCTTGGGACAAAAGATTACTGTGCTAGTGTCACATGTGGTATCAGCAGTCCTGGAACAGAAAGGAGCCCACTGGTTATCTCCTTCACGTTTTTTAAAATATCAGGCCACCACTGTAGAACAGGATGATATAGAATTGTGATCACTAACGTTGTGAATCCAGCATCCTTTTTGCAGGAACAATTGACAGAACCACTAACACACGACTGCTTGACCACCATAGAGACTGCATATTTGAGCCGACCAGATCTGAAAGAAAACCCTCTGGAAGATGCTGATTCTTGTTTTACTGATGGTAGTAGCTTCATGAAAAATGGTAAACAAAAGGCAGGATATGCCATTACCATCACTTCACAGGTAATAGAAGCTAAACCTTTACTTGGGAACACCTTTGCCCAGAAGGCAGAAATAATAGCATTAATGAGAACACTGGAATTGGATAAAAGGATAAATATTTGGACTGATTCTAAATATGCATTTGGTGTGGTACATGCACATGGTGCTATCTGGAAAGAACAAGGACTTTTGAACACACAAGGGAAACAGATTAAACATGCTACAGAAATTCTACGATTACTGGAAGCTGTTCAGCTACCTGAAGAAGTAGCTGTTATGTACTGTAAAGGACATCAACAAGGTGACTCTGATCAGGAAATTGGAAATAATTTGGCTGATTTTGAAGCCAAACGAGCACCTGAGCAATCTCAAATCATGTCCTTAATCCCCGAGGGCAAACTAACAATTGAAAAATCTAAACCTAGATATTCAAAAGAGGATAGAAAACAAATTTAGGATCTAAAGGGGCAGGAAACTAAAGAGGGTTGGGCTCAAATACCTGATGGGCGAACTGTAATCCCCTATAACCAACTCTGGAATTTAGTTCAGGAAGAACATAATAAAACTCATTGGGGTAGCACCTCTTTGTATAAATATTTAGACAAACAAATTGTAGGAAGGAATCTATACACCACAGTTC
Source organism: Pezoporus wallicus (assembly GCF_028554395.1). Taxonomy (NCBI): domain Eukaryota; kingdom Metazoa; phylum Chordata; class Aves; order Psittaciformes; family Psittacidae; genus Pezoporus; species Pezoporus wallicus. Next base: position 156,555 of record NW_026636854.1, read on the forward strand.
AATTAGTGACAAAACAATGCCAGGTATGTCTTAAGAATAATCCTAAAACTGAAAATAGAAATCAAATTGGGACAATTGGGAGAGGAAGTTATCCGAGACAGCAGTGGCAAACAGATTTTTCTGAATTACCGAGAAAAGGGGGTTATTGATATTTGTTGGTGTTAATGGATACTTTTTCAGGCTGGCCAGAAGCATTCCCTTATAGGATAAACAATGCAAGACAGGTGATTAAAACATTATTAAATGAAATAATACCTCGTTTTGGACTACCAGGGGCAATTTCTTCCGACCAGGGTTCACACTTTAGTGCAAAATTGTCACAAGAAATTAGCAAAAAAAATAGAAATTGATTGGCAACTACATGTTCCATATAGGCCTCAGGCCAGTGGGCAAGTAGAAAAGATGAACCATCTGATTAAACAACAGATTAGTAAAATATGTCAGGAAACGAATTTATATTGGTACCAGGCGTTACCACTGACTCTATTAAGAATTCAAACTAAACCTCGGTCAAAAGAAGAGGTCTGTCCATTTGAGATTTTGTATGGAAGACCATATCAGTCCCAATTTAAAGGAGAAAGTCTTCCGGAAGTGGGAGAAGGCTATCTCCGACAGTTTCTGATCAATCTGGGAAAACAGTTGGAGGACATAAATAAGGGAATAGTAGGGACAAGAGCAAGAGGTTTGGATTATCCGATTCACCCTTTCAGATCTGGAGACTGGGTTTACGTTAAGAATTTTTCAGGACATCCTCTACAGAAGTGGAGCGGACCATACCAGGTATTACTGACCACCTTTACAGCAGTGAAGATGAAGGAACAACCTGCTCGGATACATTATTCAAGAATTAAGAAAGCACCAGAGCCAGAGAAGACATGGCGGATCGAACCTTCAGGACCCTTACGTGTGAAATTTCGTCGGTCATAATTTGGACTCATATGATAACTGGCGCACAAAATTGGGGCCAGAATTTATACCTGAAATTAGTGCAGAATGTTACTAATGTTTTTAATCATAGTGATTGTTGGGTGTGTGCACAGTTGCCTATATCAGGAGAAAGCCTGGATCGCCCATTAATTGGAGTTCCAATTCCTAACACTGTCTCATGGACAGATTTGTGGGTGAACACCAGCAATCTGTATTCGAAGGAAAGGTTAAAATTTGGAATAGTTAATCCTAATCCAGGTAATAAATATTACACCTGTGCATAAAGGTGTATTACACCAGGAACCAGGGTAGGAAATCTTGCTTAAATGCCACAGATGTAGGTCACCATTCAAATTGCAATCATACTATTAATATAGATGGTATCATAGTTTAGTGATGGCCCGTTCCTAAAGGTAAAGGATGGTATTGGTTATGTGGAAAAAATGCTTATAAGACTCTACCCCCCCCCCCCAACTGGAAGGGGGCATGCACCTTAGGTGCTGTAATACCCAATTTTAACCAGCCTGTCTAAAGTGGTATTACAAAACCAAATGGCTCTAGACATGTTATGGGCATCACAAGGAGGGGTTTGTTCCATAATCAATGAAAGCTGTTGTTCCTATATAGACCAAAGTGGCAGAATCTAAACAGCTCTGGAGGAAATTTGGAAACAAACTAAGATATTTCATGAAATGGCCACAGGTGACACCTCCTGGGGTTTTGAAGAAATATGGAAAAAGTTAACTTCATGGTTACCCAATCTCTCCTGGTTGAGGCAACTGGTTGCAGGAATATTGATGTTAATTATTTTAATATTGATTACTTGTGGTATGATACAATGTTCCCTCTGGTATTGTAAATGGTCTATGATTGGAAAAGGAATGAAATTAAGCACCAAGTAGAAATAGGAAATTATTTCAGAAAGAATTTTGATGGTAATGGTAATATATAAAATGTTGCAAAAGAATTTGCAAAAGGACAGGAAAAGGGGGGAATTTGAAACAAGGGGGCACAAAATCACAAAATGGAATATAGGAGGGACCTTAAAGCTCATCCTCTTCCAACTCCCTGCCACGGGCAGGGACACCTTCCACTAGACCAGATTGCTCCAAGCCCCGTCCAACCTGGCCTTGGGGCTGGCAGGGCGGAGCAGAGGCTGTTCCTTTCCCGGCTATTCCCGGCGGCAGCTCCACCCCTGCTCACCTTCGGCAGGAGCTGGGGCCGCCGGCGGGCTCTGCCAGCCTGCGAGGGTCGTTAGGCAGCGCTGCTGGAGGAACACCAAGAAAGCAGCGGGATCCGCGTAGTCGCCGCACCGATGCAGTATGGCCTTGTAGACGTAGGAGGGGGTTGTCGGCGCCGTGGCTTAGTTGGTTAAAGCGCCTGTCTAGTAAACAGGAGATCCTGGGTTCGAATCCCAGCGGTGCCTGTGTGGGGATAGTACTTGTGTTTTATTGCGCGGGGCTGCGGCTCCATGGCCATTAGGGGCAAAAAAGCCCATTACACAGATGAAAATCCGGGCAGCGCTTTGCAGCCCCACCCACGGCTCAGTGTTCAGACAGACAGGAAAATCCTCTTTTCATTTTTATCTTCCTTCTCCTCTCCAGATCTTCAATAGCCTCTCAGTTAGGTGTCGTGGTTTAAACCCAGTCAGGTAACTTGTTCACTCACTCCCAGTGAGTGGTGCCGAGCTGACAACAATCGAGGGCCGTGTGTCCCCCCCCACCGGGGCTCTCCCCTTCCCCGCTCCCGGAGGAACGGGGAGGAGGATCGAAAGGGTGCAACTCCTACGGGTTGAGACAAGGACAGTCCAGAAACCAATGTACAACACAAATCACCACCGCTACTACCAACTACAACAATGATAAGGGAAAATAACAAGGGAAGAGAATACGATACCACCGGCCAAGAAACGAGTCCCACCCGGAAGCCCATGTCCTTCCGGGTAACTCCCAGTTACCCCCCACCCCGGGCATGACGTGCTGTGGTATGGAATACCTCTTTGGCTAGCCCGAGTCAGGCGCCCCATCTCTGCTTCCTCCTGGCTTCCTGTCCTCCCTGGCAGAGCATGAGCCTCACAAAGTCCTTGGTCAGGGTAAACATCACTTGGCAACAACCGAAAACATCGGTTTCACCAACACTGTTCCCAGGCTGGAAGTCAAAACACAGCACTGCACCAGCTAGCACAAAGGAAAAACATGACTGCTACTGCTGAACCCAGGACAGTTAGGTCAGTGAATCTATTTTTTAAACCTTCTTACAGTCTGAGCATATGCTGGCCAGGGGTCTGATACTGAGGTGTTTATCACCTATCGGGACCCAGACCTACCTGTCACCTCCTCTCACATGTGTCACATAAAACCTGGCTTTCCCAAGTAGAAGTGGTAATTAACACTCTGTGCTGTCCTCCATGCGATTAGTGACACAGCTGAGGGTGGAAGGTTTTCGTTGACATCTTGAAAAATCAAAGGCGAAATTCTGCTTGTGAATTAGGTTCAGGGAAATTATTCCAAATTTGTGTTACTGTAAACAGCAGAAACCAAAGAACCTTTCATCAGATCTAAAAACAAAAAGCTTAAAAGCCATGAATACAAGTCTCAGCCTTAGCAGCCAGATCCTCAGGCATTTTCTGGGGCTCACACAGCAGGGATGGAAGCAAATGGAAACACAGACATTTGGAGGGTCAGATTTTCAGGACTCAGATATGCAGCCAAATCACAGTTGTCAGTAGCCCCAAAAGCAACATGTAAGTCTTAATGTCTGGGATGAACATCTTGAATTATGACATTTACCTGCAGGAATCTTTCTTTGAGTAGTATTAAATGCAAAAAGGCAACATTTGCATGTTTGCATGTTTATTTTTAATGTGAGCTGAATAAGATTCCTTCTTCTGCTCCTCACCCAAATGTTACACCATCACGTTGATAACCGGTGAAGTAAAGCAGTGGTACTCTGTAAATCATCATATCACCAGCTGCTCTACAATACAGCCAGTGGTGCTTGTAGACCCCTTGCCCTTGCCTTGTATTTGATAATGCACATCTCATCAAGTGTGGTCGGTTTAATTCCCAGCAAGCGAGAGCACGACTGGTCAGACTGACCTTATGCATCGGGAGACCTGCTCTTTGCTCCTCAGCTGCTCTTTGGCTCAGGACACGCTGCTCTTTACTTTGATCTCTTGCCATCTGCAAAATTGCAATCACGCTTACTGATCTCACAGGATTGCTGGGAGAGTTAATTAATGTTGTATGAAGCACTTTGAGCTTTTGGATAAAATCAGTATGATTAAAGCCATGGTTTTATTTTTTTTCTCTGTAAGCTCAGTCTTTCTGCAGTTAGGTCATGCTGGTACCAAGCCTCTTCAATAGTGCTGGCTGCATGCAGAGAGTTCTGGTCAATGGCTCAATGTCCAACTGGAGACCAATAACGAGTGGTGTCCCTCAGGGATCGGTGTTGGGACCGGTCTTGTTCAACATCTTTGTTGGTGACATGGACAATGGGACAGTTTTGTACAAGCTGTGACTCCTGAGTCTATGCCCTTTAATTCATATAAATATCGCTAAAAGGCAGCAAATTTTCATGACAAAGTTGGTAGTGTAATTTCTCAAAACCATTACTTGAGTGATGAAATCCTGTCAGGGTTCTTGTATACTTAACAACTAGAAGTGTCCTTTCACAAGAAAAAAAAAAGAGTTCTGGGAACTCACTAGAATTCAGGATCCAGTAACAAGTCATGTCCCTCAGTGATTGGTATTGGGACCAGTCTTGTTCAATATATTTGTCAGTGACATGATGTCCTGGGTTCAGCAGTAGCAGTCATTTTTCTCCTTCATAGTAGCTGGTGCAACGCTGTGTTTTTGACTTTCAGCCTGGGAACAGCACTGATAACAGCGCTGATAACACCGATGTTTTTAGTTCCTGCTTAGTAAAGTTTAGACTGACCAAGGACTTTCTGAGTCTCATGCTCTGCCAGGGAGGAGGGGAAGCCAGGAGGAAGCAGAGAAAAGACACCTGACCCAAACTAGCCAAAGAGGTATTCCATACCACAGCATGTCATGCCCAGTATATAAACTGGGGGAGTTACCCGGAAGGGCTAGATTGTTGCTCGGGTCGGGCTGGGTATCGGTCAGCAGGTGGTGAGCGGTTGTATTCTCTTTCCTTGTTATTTCCCTTTTCATTATTATTCTTGGTGGTAGCAGTAGTGGTTTTGTGTTCTACCTTAGTTACTGGACTGTTCTTATCTCAGCGCGTGGGAGTTCCATTCTTTCGATTCTCCTCCCCATCCCTCTGTGAGCAGGGGGAGGATGGGGGGGGAGGGACACTGAGCGAGTGGCTGCATGGTTCTGGGTTGCCAGCTAGCCTTAAACCACGACAGTTCTTTGTGGCACCCAACATGGGGCACAAGGGGTTAGGATTATGACAGATCTGACCAGAGTGTGTCTAATTGTATTTGTGATAAGCATTCATTGTTTTGGATTAATAGTCATTTGTCACAATGCTGATTTATTGGCTCTCAAACTTGTTCCTTTTGATCTCGGATTTTCAGCATGTCCTACCTTACTTACAGCCAGTATTTGCTGTTTTAGTGTTTATCGGCTGGGGGGCCTGGACTGAGGTTCTTCTTTCACTGTACTTCATAGTAATGACTTGTAATACAATAGACTCATTGATCATGAAACTGATGTGGCTTGCGTTCCCAGTATGGTCATCACCTCTATACTTTGGGATATATACAATAGAAGTGTTTAGCAATTACACATTTTTTCCCCTCCTCGGGTGGTCAACCTATGAAGGTGACATTCCCTTACCTTCCCAGCCCCCCCACCAGACTATTTACAGCATCATTTGTGAGTTCTGAAGGTTTTTAATGGAGTTTGGGTACTCTCAAGACCTTCCTGCTGATTGTGATGGGGATCAGCATTCTGGCACACATACAGTGTGTGTTTGTTTGATCCCGAAAGTTAAGCAGAGTCGGGTTTGGGCCTTTTCTAGGGTGAGATGACAATATAGGAGGACCAAGAGATTTTCCCTGAGGCTAGACAGTCATGAGTGGCAGGGTGTGTGGGATAGTATCGGCAAGTATCTAGGCAAATGGGCCCCTCCAGTGCTTTGGAACTTCACCACTGAACAAGTGCAAAAACCAGAAAAATGAGTAAAACACTTAAATGAGTTATGTTCTCATCCTGGTCATACCAGAGAGGGTCAAATCATGGCAACATGCTGGGGCTTGGCCTATGCTTACAGGGCCTTGTTCAACACTATCCAGAACCTTAAAAGGGGAAAAAATGTCTCTGGATCTGATGGCAAAGCAACCGAGAATGCAGCTACTCAAACTCCAAATAGAGCAACTACACCAACCTGAGCGCCAAGTACAGCAGCTACTCAAACTCCAATCGCTACAGACAGTGCAGCTACTACAGCTCCAGCATAGCAACTACACCAGCCCCAGTGGCAAGTACAGCAGCTACTCAAACTCTGACTACAACAGACAATGCAACTAATCCAATTCCAAGCACAGCAACTACACCAAACCCAGGAACAAGTACAGCAGCTACCCAAACCCTGACAACAGATACTGCAGCCACTTCAAGCACAGTGATAATCACCGCAGCTAAACTAGAGGACCGATTCGTGCCAATATCGGTTGCCCCTGTAAGCAAGGGGAAAAGCAAAAGAAGAGGCAAGAAAGATGAAGCAAGATGAAGAAACAATACGCTTACTACACAGGACAGCATCTGGCCAGGAGTTATTATTACGTGAATCAGAGGAAGAAGAAGGAGAAGAGATGACTTCTCGACCCCGGACCTCAACCGAGCTACGGAATATGCAAAAAGGTTTTACCCATCAACCAGGGGAGCACATCATCATGTGTTTGCTCAGATGCTGGGACAATGGGGCCAGCGGTCACGAACTAGAAGGTAGGGAAGCTAAGCAGCTGGGATCACTTGCCAGGGAAGGGGGAATTGACAAAGCGATTGCAAAAGAGAAATGAGCCCTCAGCCTTTGGAGATGTCTCTTGGCAGCTGTGAAGGAAAGGTTTCCCTAAAAGGATGATGTTATGTGTCGCTCAACCAAGTGGACCATGCTAGAAAAAGGCATCTAGTCTCTGAGGGAATCAGCCATCGTAGAGATGATCCATCACAGGCTGGATGCTGGGAATGCACCCATAGATCCAGATGAAGTTGAATGTACACAACTCGTGTGGAAATTTACATGGAATTCGCTGTCATCATATGCCCATTCATTGGCAACAATAACCTTGAATAAGATAGTACCACCAACAGTGGATGAAATGATTCATCAACTCTGAGAGTTCAATGACAGTTTCACCCTTTCCATCATTTCAGCTGTGGAAAAACTGTCCCACGACCTCAGACAATTGAGAGACGATCTATCTATCTGATCTATCCAGCTCCCCATGTGTACCAAGACACCATCTCAGCTATTAACAAAAGGAGCCCTACTGCTCAAGAGAGAAGATATAGGAGGTATATGCCATGGGCCACCCTATGGTTTTACCTGTGGCATCATGGAGAAGACATGAGAAAGTGGGATGGAAAACCTACCTCAGCTCTGGAGGAATGGGTGCGTGATTTGAAGAGGAGAACAAAAGTCAAGGACGATCATCCCATGAAAGCTGCGACTTCAGTCTCTGATGAGCAGGTTCCCAGAGGGAGTAGAAGAGCTGATTTTACTCCAGCTCCTGTGATAAAGACTAATCCCTGTCTACAAGACGTAAGTGACTAATGTGATCACTATTAGAGAGGCCCTGCCTCCAGCCATGTGGAGGTAAGGGACAATCTGATTTACTGGACTGTGGATCAGATGGCCTGGCACATCAGTCCCACAGAAACATAATGCTCTTGCAGATACCGGTGCACAGTGTACCCTGATGCCATTAAGCTGTCAAGGGGTGGAACCCATTTATATTTCTGGATTAACAGGAGGATCCCAAGAGTTGACTGTACTGGAGGTTGAAATCAGCCTGCCTGGGAAGAAGTGGCAAAAGCACCCATTTTGACTGGTGTGTAAGGTTTGCATATTGAATTAAAAAAAAGAAAGATTTTTACTTCTTGACTCTAACCAGCTGCAAAAATATACAGGTGTTTGTGTCCTGCAGTTCTCTGACTACTCAGAAAAGGAAACTATTTGGTGAATAGTTAACTTGGGGTGCTTGGTCAAAATGAGTGTAATGTCTTGGTTGCCATGGCCAAAATCTGTCCCTGTTCTAAAACCTAATGCTTCTCTAATATTGTTTCCCATTAGGTCAATTTCCATTTCTTCTGGTGGTTTCTCTGGCTGCAGTCTGTGGAAACAGAACCTGGAAGATTAGGGAAGAATTAATGAATTAGTAGTTGCAAACACAATTTTGAAATGGTTAGACCCCAAGGCTGCTATGAGTTAGCATGTTTCTTAAAAAGGTGTTAGTAAGACCTATAACACTGTACTTTAGATTCATTGGTCCAAATTTGGTGTTACGTGACTAGAAAAAAGAGAAGGATTAAGTTACGTCTTTTGATAACATCTTGTTGAATCTCTGACTTAATAATTTCCAAATGATTTAACATAAATTGATTATGCAGCTACTGCTGGTTTCCATATTTCATCAACTCTGAATGCAGAGCCATCAGGAAAGCATAAAAATCGATTTTGGGCTTTAGGCCTGCCTGACACTGATCATAGCAAATGTGGGTGCAGAGTTCTCGTTTGGTACTGTACAATCTGAAACTGATCCAGACCTCTGCTCTGTGTCTGTTCTTCCCTGTGAAGAACTTCAGGAAGAATATTCAGTAATGACCACTGGAGTGAAAAATGCCACTAAGGAAGAGAGCATACTTTGTTCAGTAAATACAAATATTTATGATACAAAGTTATATTTTGGTAATATTAAAAACATGAATGCTTGCACATCAAGATTTATATATGTTTTTTGCATTAACTTCTTGTTCCCTGAAGTCTGGACATTACAGAGCTTTGAAGAAATTCTAGCAAGCCCTTTTGTGCTGAAATGCATGAAGTAAATTGCCTACAAATATGGCTAGACCTGTGCTGAGCTAAATGTGAGCACTGCAGTGAGTAATTGTAGTTGTTTCCAACTGGGATTACTGTACTTTCAGTAAATCTGTGGACACAGGATGAAAAATTTAAAATTGCTTGGCAGATAAATATTTGCTAGTGTGCCTTGCTTTTGAGAAACAGGAAACCTTTGTGATTCATACCTCTGTGTCACTGCAGTCAATGGGCACTGCTTTTCCATCAAGTCCAGAGAATGTAGGATGGAGAACAAATTAACTGATTGGAATACAAAAGTTCTTTGCAAGAGGGAGACCAAAAGAATTGAATCTGTGATTGCTACACCTGTGGCTGTGGAAATGGATCAATGCCATATTGGCTAATGAAGCAATGGTATTAAATATTATCTCTTTGGATCACTATTTTTTTTCAAGCTAGTGCAGCGCCATTTTTATGGACTTAAGTACCACTATTTTTTGTGTAGTTAGAGCAGAAGAGCATTGCATAACTAAGACTAAAAATAATCATTGTGATTACTGTCACTTATGAAAATTGACAAGCTACTGTAGCAGAATACTGTTTTAAAATGCACAGGTTTTCAAAGTTGCATGAAAATTACATGTGAGCTGCCATATTTTAGTACTCAACAACATGAATGCATAAAATTATTTTTGTTCATTTGTTCGAAGATGGTCTGTGAATAATGATAGGTTCATAAAAGCTAGTTGCACTGAACTCCCAAAGCAACTGGTTGGTTGAGTTGCTAACTGAAAAATCAACACAACCTGTCTATAAATGATTCTCACAAAGTGAATACAAATTTAAGTATAAATAAATACCTACTATTTCATTCAGATAAGCTTTAAAACTGGTTTAATCTTCACAGCACCTCCCAAGACATGGATAAACCAAATAATATGCTGATGTGGGAAAAAGTGCCATAATGAAGGATATTTGCACACTGATAACTGTAAATTCATATACCAACCTGGGTATCATGGGAATTTCTGAGGTATATATATTGTATTAACCTAAACTCCTCTCAAATCTGTACAAGATCAAAGTACTTTTCTGTTAGCTACATTTAATTTAGAATTTGTGACCCTGCTGGTTCTGTCTACCAGACTGACTGCTTTCTGTTTAAGACAATTCATAAATGTGTAATATATAAACAAACTCATGTATATGTTGGTTTTATTGTTGCCTGTTGCTGTAGATTCCCCCCACCCCCTCACCTCAGTACCTTTGGAACATCTTTTTACTTTTGAGATTTCCCAGACCAAGAACTCTGTATAGTAATTATTTATTTAGGTTTTCCTAATAATAGGAATTATTATAGGATTTCCTATAATTCTGATTTTAAGTAGGTACCATTTTGTATCATTCCTGCTCATCTGCCTGCTGCTCCAGATACTGATGGATATTCGCTTAAGTTATTCTGTTGTAACTTTTTTCCATTTTATTACCTTATTTCTGTTAAAATAATATTTTTCATTAATTTAGTTGGCCTCTCTGTCTGGCACCTTCATCTCCCACTCTATTAAGGGAATAACTGGAAAGTTTTGACAGCCATGTAGCTATCAGGGAAAGGACATCTCAGGGCAATAGTGCATGCAACCATGCTCCCTTGCCCTCAAGGATAAATAAACAACTGTCAGATCAGGGGGGTGCCATTGATCCCATGTGAGAGTTTGATGCATATGGAAGTTATCTCAGATGACTCTACCTTCAGAAAAAGGGAAATGTGAGGGCAGGAATTTTCTCTCATTTTCCTTTACTTTTTTTAATTTTTATTTTATTTTTTCTCTCCAGGCACACTTGCAGACAGTGTGTGTCTGAATCCACAGAGCTGCTGTCTTGTTCATTCCCCTACTTTCTTACTATGTGGTTCTTACACAGTTGTTGCTGTGATTTTTCCCTTCACATTTTTCAGCCCATTTCCTACAGGCTCTCCTTTTATTTCCATGCTTTGGTCGAACACACAACAGCATCCACAGCATTGCTGCACAGGCTAAGCCACAGTTAAAGGCCATATTGGATTACAGGGTTTTCTCTGCAAAAGAAAATCTGACTTTTCATGGTTTTAAGCTCCACTGAAGGTTACAGCAGCTTTGATTCTTCTGCAAATCTCTGACAATAGTTTTGCTGCATGGTTTATGCTTATCTTGCTGAATGTCATGGTCTGGCTAATTTATATCAGTCTTAAGTCTTTGAACAAGTTTCCCAGTCATAAGTATGGGTGTAAGACAGCTCTAAAAATTATTAGTGTTCACAGCCAATGGGTAATGTTACACCAGGGAGCACTTTTGAGGCTGGCAGTGGGAACACTACAGCGTAGCGTGACAGGGAAGCAGCTCTGCAGCCTCTCCATCTGTGCTGCAGTTGTTTCCAGCCCTTCTCCACACTGATTTGGAGAAAACTCCAGGAACTCACCAACAAAGTTTTAAGTTGACAAGCAGGTATTCTTTATTGCGGCGCTGAGAGACACGGGGGATAGCTCCTCCAAGCCTGTTTCTACCAGGTATCAACCAGGCTGTGATTATATTTTCCTTAAACATACATATTCATTAGATTACATACATTACATCATACTTCTTAGACAATGCCTCCTGTATGCATACAAAAATGTGGTAGTGGGCTTTTGGACCCCCGGTGGTTATTTCTTCATCACTTTGTTTTAGGATCATTGTTATATGAGTAACCACCAGGTGGTTCTGGCAAAGCTTATCTTAGTAATTTTCATTTTCTCTATAGTTGCTAGCAAAGCCCAAGGTTCTTGAGGTCACTTATTTACAACCCTATTCTTCAATCAACCCCACTCTTCAACACAGTACAAAAACCAGTCACTGAACTCGTTTGAAGGTCTCTGTCCAGCACTAATTCAGCACTAATTATGTTTTGCTTTTCCATGCATGCTCAATTTTAGATTGATTTGATGCCTGATAGTATGCAACACCTTATTTAATTGCTATTAATTTTGGGGTGTGTTTTGGCTTGTTGCTTGCTTTTTCTTTCTTTTTTTCTTTTTGAAAAGCAACATGGAATTGGAGGCTGGAAGCACATTGCTGAGCAACCTCATGTGGCTATTTTCATCTTCTGTGATAACAATATGCATACTGAGCAAAGAAAATATTTGTTCTCTCCCTAGGAGATAGTTTTTATGTACATTCACTGTGTTCGTCCTATAGCAATTTAGAGATGCTTTCATGTTTCTAATTACAATCTCTTTGATCTCTTACTTAAATTCTAAAATAAGTCTTTATTAATTCATGCAGCTAGTGTATGTTTGGCTAAAAATTTTGATTCTTGATAGTTTGTTTCATTTTCTTCTGTAGAAAAGAAGCAATAAAGACAACTTCAGGCCTTACTGAGCCCATTATTTGCCTGAATTTCTGTATGCGAAGGGGAATCTGAAAACACATTTGTACACCTGACACATGATTCAGCCTTATTTTGGTATTGTTCTTCTATCATTTACAAGCAGAAGAAACTCACTTCTCAGTTACTTTAGCCCTCATTTACTGAGGATTGTGTATGTCAAGGAGAACAATAAATCCTTTAATGACTCCAGTTACCTGAGAGAGTAAGCCCCTAACATAACCAAAGCATGAAAGGATTTATCATAAACTAAATTAAATCATCCAAACTCATCTCCTTGATAGATGTAAAGGAACAGGCAGAAGAAAGAAATCAATTTAACATGTTAGTAGATCAGGGAACTTGCTGTTGTCTTGCAGTGCTTTTCTAGTATGTAGATAATAAAACCCAGATCACCACAGTTTAAATCAATCCAAACACAGTTATTAAATGATAAAGTCACGGGGGAGGTACATGTGGTGTTGAAATAGCCTTTTACTGTAGAGTCACAAGTGGAATGAATTCGTAGGAACTTGTATCTGTGTAAGATGCATAGGTAAGTGCAGCATAGGTACACAGAGTTTCTGGGAAGGTGCTCAAAGGATCCCAGGACCTGGAGCTGGGGAGTGTGCTGCAGGCAGCAATAGGTGTCAGCAGGGGATAGGTGAGAGCCTCGTGAAACAACCAACATAATTATTGGCTTGATACAGTGCCATGAGGTTATACTTTTAAAACTGAATCAGGCTGAAAATATTTAAAGGTAAAAAGGAGAAATAAAGAGGTGCTGGTCCTGGCCTGGCTGTGTCCCTTTCAGGTGACCAGGTGACTTGCTGTCCAGTGGAGCTTACTGACAGAGTACAGCTTAACAATTTTGATAAGAAGCCCTGATAAATTTCCTCAAATATTTTCTGTGAGGATTAGAAATTAAGTCTAATAATCTTCTCTTAATTATGCTACATGTTTCAAAACTCTGATCTCAATAACACTGTTACATAAAACAAGACCTAATTTACTTAATGGAGCAGGTTATGTAAACCTTCAGTTTTGTTAAGAGAGCTAAGATACAAGTATAAAAAAAATAATTAAAATGCAATTAATGCTGCCTTGATCGTAGATACAAAGACAACTGAACCCTTTCAAAAGAGAATGGTTTTATTTTATTTTTCAAGCAATTACGCTAATGTAATTGCTACTCAGTCTGCTCTGCTTGATACAAAACCAGTATTTCATTGAACATTCAGAGTGTTGCAGAGGAATATCACCACAGCTTTGCACTCTCTTTGGAAAAATGCCTATTATTGGTGATCTTATTATAGTATTCTTCCATCAAGCAATTTGGATTTGCTTTCCTATAATACAAGGTTACTTATATTTATTCCCATCGTATTTCATAAAAGGAATGTAAATTACAGCTGAGTTTTTTTCCAGACTTTTGTAGAATACATGAATGACAAATTCCTAAAGAAGAGTACAGAAAATAGTTCATTGTGAAGTTTAGTGGTCTGTAACGATAAAGACAGGAATAATGTTAAACAGAATTTCAATCCCACTACACCTTTCAGGGAGAGTGTAGTTGTCACTAACTGTAAACTTTATTAAAACCAGCCAGATAGTGTTGTGTGCTGGTGCAATATGAGCCCTTGTAAAAGTAAAAATAGTGGTAAACTATGTAAGGTTGAGACAAATAATGCCTCATACTGTACCTCATGTTTTCTAACCACCTTTAATGCCAGGTTTCAAAAGAGAACAGTGGTGATTAAAATATATGGAATCACAGACTTGCTTATCTGTATGTGCTACCTTTGCACTGAAATCCATTTATGGTGAAAAAGAGAGAAATGTGTAGAAAGAACTTGTGGAACAGGTAAAATGATAGTCTTAAAGAAATCTCAACTGAATTAATCTGAAGAAAGAGATGCTTATAAAAGAAGCGTAAGCTTTTATGAGTTAGAAAAACTAGATAAAGAGGGAACTGATGTGGAAAATGTAATAAAATTATATGTAGTCAGAGATTACTCACAGGGACAGGATAATGTTACAAGTTATTTTAATATTTTTAGTACTAATACTGATGAAATCCACACTCTTTGTAAACACTGCTGTATCATTTTATGTCTTCATCTTCTTACTGCATATTAAAAAAAAAGAAACTTGTAATATCTTTTGATTACACACAGTAAAACTTTATCAGAGCTTTGTTTTGGTGGTGTTACATGACTTTTTTGTGATCCAATTCTGGCTAAAGTATTAAAATGAAATAATGTGCCTATAGCTCCAGCATATGCAATGTATAACTTCTACTAATGAAATTTCCTAGAGCCATCAATTGGGACTCAGAATTTTAAGTTAGTCTTACATGGACACCGAAGTGTAAGAAAAATTCTACGTTTTAGAGGGTTTTATTTTAACAAGTTAGTGGCATGGATAGAACCTGCTAAAACAGATGTGTGTCGCTTTGTTTTCAGTCCTATCTAGTCTGTTTCAGTGAGCTGCAAGGATATTATTTAATGAAAATGAGAGATGCACTTTACTCATAATTGTCATAAAAAGGGTTAATGTGGAATGTAGAGATGACTAGATACATTATGACAATAATAGATCACTGAGGAAAAACTCTTTTCTGACATGTTCCATTATTGCTGTTACAGACCTGTAATTTGAAGATTACTGCACAAAACCCCAGACAAAATAATTTTACAGTCATGGGCCCATTAAAGGTTTCAGAATTGTCTGGTTAGATTAGGAAGAATTTAGTTGTGGATAAATGTGTGTGACTTATTGGGCTACTTAAAAAGGGCACAGACAAATGCACTTGTGAAGCGGGCTGCATCTGCACAACAGCCAGGTCTCCTCTGTGCTGTGTGCCGGCCCTTCGCACTGATGGGTGAACTTTGTATTGATCCAGTTATGATTTCTGCATCTTTAGCATAGTAGAAGTATTTATTTTAACATGCAGTTCTCTCATCCCAAGTAGACAGAACATGATACTATTGATCGTCAGGCCAATCATCCACTAAGCATCCATTAAGATCCAGAGTGATAGACAAATGTGAATTACAATTATAATTATACCGAAGGGCTGCTAGGATAAGTCACAAGTCTAGCTCAGCAAGGATAAGGATCCCCTGAACCCCCAAGATACTACTGTAGCCACAATTTTGTTGAAATAAAAAGGCCTGAAGCAGTATCTCAGTATGCCGAGAGATGTCTTTTGGTGAACTGTGACGCGTCCAGGCAGTAAATAAAGCCCCTAGCCCTCTGTTTCACTGCTCTGCTGCCTATAAGAGAACAGATTAGCGCTAAAAGACAAGGAGCATAACATAAAATACATAAAAACCCAATACCTATTACCACTAATAATACAACAGCTTTTCGTAGCCAGTCCCAACCCTACGACCATCCCTGAAAGTGGTTCCACCTGGTGTTTTCTGCTAGCTGGCTAGTGAGGGTCTTCAACTTTTGTATTTGTGCATGTATTGAACTGGAGTGGTCACTTAAATTCGTGCAACATAACCCGTCAAAGTCTTCACACCCATGCTTATGTACTTGTCCTGGGTTCAGCAGTAGCAGTCATTTTTCTCCTTGGTAGCTGGGGCAGTGCTGTGTTTTGACTTTGGCCTGGGAACAGAGCTGATAACAATGATGTTTTGGTTTGGCCAAGGACTTTGTGAGCCTCATGCTCTGCCAAGGAGGAGGGGAAGCTGGGAGGAAGCAGAGACAGGACACCTGACCCAAAATGACCAAAGAAGTATTCCATACCACAGCACGTCATGCCCAAGAGGTAACTGAGAGTTACCCGGAAGGGCTAGGACTGCAGGGTGGGACGAGGTATCAGTCGGTGGGGGGGGGGAAGAGTTATCTGTTACCTGGTGCTGAGGTGTTGTATTCTCTTCCCTTGTTATTCCCTTTATCATTATTATTATTGGTGGTAGCAGTAGTGATTTGTGTTATACCTTAGTTACTAAACTGTTCTTATCTCAACCCGTGGGAGTTGCATTCTTTTCAATTCTCCTCTCCATCCCTCCGGGAGTAGGGGGAAGGAAAGAAAGAGGGAGGAAAGGGAGGGAGCTAGTGAACAAGCTGTCTGGCTGGGTTTAATCCACACCAGTTCTTTTTTTGGCGCCCAACATGGGGCACAAGGGGTTGAGATAACAACAGATCTGACTCAATTAATAGTCACTCGTCATAATGCTGATTTATTGTCTCTCAGAGTTGTTCCTCTTGATCTCACAGTTTCAGAATCCAGTACATTACTTAGAGCCGGTATTTGCTGTGTTAGTGTTTATCAAGTGTGGGGCTTGGGCTAAGGTTTTCGTCTCACTGTACTTTATGGCAATGGCTTGTAATACGGGCGGGCTCCAGCAGCAGGGATGGACAGAAGTGGCTGTGGACTTGTACCTGGCTGTCTCACTGCTCTCTGTGCAGACAGTGTTCTCACAGGAGAATGGATAATTGGTACATAAACTCTGAATAATCCTGAAAGATACAGCAAGGCCTTGAGAGGCCCGAGGAAGCGTAAGCAAGCAAGATAAGAAGAAGCTGGAATTCACTGAGTTAATGAGAACTGTGGACTGTTGGCAAGCTTTCGAGGTCAAGTTCTCACACATGTGCTTAACCAATTATATGTTAGTCACTAAGGGTCTTCAAGAAATGTATCCAATCATAATATGCCAAGTCACTGTAAGTGCATGTAAGAGATAGTATATAAGGTGTTAAGGCTTTGTAATAAATTTGGCAATTGCTTGATCACATTGATCATCTCTGCGTTGTCCATGACTCCCACGTCAACATGTGGCACCCAAACAGGGACCCTCCGACTGGTAACTCGACAAAGACGAGTTTGAAGGTCTGACGAAAAGGAGGGGGCGGAGAGCCGGCCGAAATTCAGCGCTGCCCTGGCGCTGGGAAGTCAGACATCTGCAAAACTTTGGGAATCTCTCCCTGATCAGGTGAGCAGCAGGGGAGGAGATGGGGCACTCGCTATCCAAAGAGGAACAGGCGGTGGTGAAGCTCCTCCAACACATTCTCTCTAAGAGAGGACTGCCATATGATAGTGCCGCCTTACAGAGGCTGTTAAAGTGATCCCGTGATGGCAAGGTTAGTAAAGGGACCAAAGATCCACAGAAACACTCCACACTTTGGAGATTGGTGTTCAAGACTGTCGTGGTTTAAACCCAGTCAGGTAACTCGTTCACTCACCCCCCCCCCCCTTCTTTCCCTCCCCCTGCTCCCAGAGGGACGGAGAGGAGAATCGAAAAGAATGCAACTCCCATGGGTTGAGATAAGAACAGTTTAGTAACTAAGGTATAACACAAATCACTACTGCTACCACCAATAATAATAATGATAAAGGAAATAACAAGGGAAGAGAATACAACACCTCACCACCAGCCAACCGATAATTCGCCCCCCCCAGCCTGACCAAGCACCGACCGATACCTCCTCCAACCCTGCAGTCCCCAGCCCTTCCGGCTCACTCCCAGTTATATCCTGGGCATGACGTGCTGTGGTATGGAATACCTCTTTGGTCAGTTTGGGTCAGGTGTCCTGTCTCTGCTTCCTCCTGGCTTCCCCTCCTCCCTGGCAGAGCATGAGGCTCACAAAGTCCTTGGCCAAACCAAAACATCACTATCAGCTCTGTTCCCGAGCCGAAAGTCAAAACACTGCACTGCACCAGCTACCAAGAAGGAGAAAAATGACTGCTACTGTTGAACCCAGGACATTATCCACCCCTTATTCCATACCATTCACGTCATGCTCAGATCCCACATTTTCAATATACTCTTATCTTAGTGCATGGACCAGTCCCTATAAAGCTGCTGAGTCCATCTGGTCCATGATGGCAGGCTCCATCTCTTGTAACAGTCAGAGCAGGAGAGACTGTGTGCAGTGTTCACACTCGTGAATAACCTGGGCAATAGTGTCCATTGCTAAGTCCACCCCTCGATCATGAGTCCATCTCTATGTTGCATCTCTGCCCTAATGGCCTGAAGTGCCATGGGCCCACCTGGCTTAAAATAATTCACTGTCCCCTTCAGCAGTTTCTGCAGCTTGTTGCTGGGGACTCCATACAGCTGCCTTCCATCTCCGACGCTTCCAAAGCACTGGAGGGGCCCAGTGTACTAGATACTTGCCCATACTGTCCCCCACACCCTGCCACTCATGACTGTCCAGCCTTGGAGAAAACCTCTTGGTCCCCCTATATTGTTGTCTAACCCCAGACAAGCCCCAAACCTGCCTCTGCTTAACTTTTGAGATCAGACAAAATGGTCGTGGGTAGAACACAGCCTGTGTGTGTGCCAACATACTGATCCCCATCGCAATCAGCAGGCAGGTCCCGAGGATACCCAAAGGCCATTCAAAACCTTCAGAACTCTCAGTTGATGCTGCTGTACTTGTCACTGGGGCTGGTGTAGCTGCTGTGCTTGCCGGCTCTCCCACCACCAGCTTCTCTTTTCCTGAGTCCAGCTCTTCCTCCTCTGCCTTGCTGGGAAATGCTGCGTGGTCTCCTGCATCCTCCTGGGGCTCGGCGGGCGGCTTCCGGGGAATGCTCTCGGCAGTCGCAGGGCTGGGCTCGGCCGCGGGGCTCGGCTCTTCCGCGGGGCTCGGCTCCTCCGCCGCCTTCTCCCGCTGCTTGGCAGCCGCCCCCTTCCTCTCCTCGACCGCCCCGACCTCCTCCACCGGCAGCCGTCCCTTCGCGGCCTCCGGCCCCACTCCCGCCGCCTCTTGGTCCCCGGGGCCGCTCTCCTGAGCCGCTTCGGCTGCCGCCGGCTCCCGGGGCCGCTCCCCTTCGGCTCCCCGCAGCCTCACGAAGACGGAGGCGAGGGCGAGGGCCAGGACGGTGAAGAGCAGCTGGACGGCCAGGTACAAGTCCACGGCCACGTCTGTCCCGCCCTGCTACTGGAGGCCACCCGTATTACAAGTCATCGCTATGAAGTACAGTGAGACAAGAACCTTAGCCCAAGCCCCACACTTGATAAACACTAACACAGCAAATACCGGCTCTAAGTAATGTACTGGATTCTGAAACTGTGAGATCGAGAGGAACAACTCTGAGAGCCAATAAATCAGCATTGTGACGAATGACTATTAATCTGGTCAGATCTGTTGTTATCTCAACCCCTCGTGCCCCACGTTGGGTGCCAAAAAGAACTGTTGTGGTTTAAACCCAGTCAGGTAACTCATTCACTCACCCCCCCCTTCTTTCCCTCCCCCTACTCCTGGAGGGACAGAGAGGAGAATCGAAAAGAATGCAACTCCCACGGGTTGAGATAAGAACAGTTTAGTAACTAAGGTATAACACAAATCACTACTGCTACCACCAATAATAATAATGATAAAGGAAATAACAAGGGAAGAGAATACAACACCTCACCACCAGCCGACCGATAACTCTCCCCCCCAGCCCGACCAAGCACCGACTGATACCTCCTCCAACCCTGCAGCCCCCAGCCCTTCCGGCTCACTCCCAGTTATATCCTGGGCATGATGTGCTGTGGTATGGAATACCTCTTTGGTCAGTTTGGGTCAGGTGTCCTGTCTCTGCTTCCTCCTGGCTTCCCCTCCTCCCTGGCAGAGCATGAGGCTCACAAAGTCCTTGTTATCAGCTCTGTTCCCGAGCTGAAAGTCACAGTATCACAGTATGTTAGAGATTGGAAGGGACCTCGAAAGATCATCTAGTCCAATCCCCCTGCCGGAGCAGGAACACCTAGATAATGTTACACAGGAATGCATCCAGGCGGGTTTTGAATGTCTCCAGGGAAGGAGACTCCACAACCTCCCTGGGCAGCCTGTTCCAGTGTTCCGTCACCCTCACTGAGAAGAAGTTTCTTCTCAAGTTTAAGTGGAACCTCTTGTGTTCCAGTTTGTACCCATTACCCCTTGTCCTATCATTGTTTGCCACTGAGTAGAGCCTGGCTCCGTCCTCGTGACACTCCCCCTTTATATATTTATATACACTAATAAGGTCACCCCTCAGTCTCCTCTCCTCCAAACGATAGAGACCCAGCTCCCTCAGTCTTTCCTCATAAGGGAGATGCTCCACTCCCTTAATCATCTTCGTTGCCCTGCGCTGGACTCTCTCCAGCAGCTCCCTGTCCTTCTTGAACTGAGGGGCCCAGAACTGGACACAATACTCCAGATGGGGTCTCACCAGGGCAGAGTAGAGGGGAAGGAGGACCTCTCTCGACCTACTAACCACCCCCCTTCTAATACACCCCAGGATGCCATTGGCCTTCTTAGCCACAAGGGCACAGTGTTGGCTCATGGTCATCCTGTCGTCCACTAGGACCCCCAGGTCCCTCTCCCCTACACTGCTCTCTAACAGGTCGTTCCCCAACCTATACTGGAACCTGGGGTTGTTCCTGCCCAGATGCAGGACTCTACACTTTCCCTTGTTATATTTCATCAAGTTACTCCCTGCCCAACTCTCCAGCCTGTCCAGGTCTCGCTGGATGGCAGCACAGCCTTCTGGCGTGTCAGCCACTCCTCCCAGCTTAGTGTCATCAGCAAACTTGCTGATAGTACACTCAATTCCCTCATCTAAATCATTGATGAATATATTAAATAATACCGGTCCCAGTACTGACCCTTGAGGCACTCCACTAGTTACAGGCCTCCAACTAGACTCAGCCCCATAGACTACAACTCTCTGGCTTCTCTCCTTCAGCCAGTTCGCAGTCCACCTCACTACCTGATCATCCAGTCCACACTTCCTCATTTTAGCCGTGAGGATGCTGTGGGAGACTGTGTCAAATGCTTTGCTGAGGTCAAGGTAGACCACATCCACCGCTCTGCCATCATCCATCCACCGTGTTA
The DNA here is from genome assembly GCF_028554395.1 of Pezoporus wallicus. Lineage (NCBI taxonomy): Eukaryota > Metazoa > Chordata > Aves > Psittaciformes > Psittacidae > Pezoporus > Pezoporus wallicus. The sequence continues at coordinate 177,666 of NW_026636854.1, forward strand.
TTTCCTCATAAAAGGCTAAGAGATTGGTCAAACATGATTTCCCCCTGGTGAAGCCATGTTGACTGCCCCTCATAACCTTCTTATCCTTGATATGCCTTAAGATGGTACCAAGGATAAGGTGTTCCATCACTTTCCCAGGGATGGAGGTGAGGCTGACCGGTCTATAGTTACCCAGGTCCTCCTTCTTGCCCTTTTTGAAGACTGGAGTGACATTTGCTTTCCTCCAGTCCTCAGGCACCTCTCCCGTTTCCCAAGACTTGGTAAAGATGATGGAGAGTGGTCTAGCAATGACTTCTGCCAGTTCCCTCAGCACCCGCGGGTGCATCCCATCTGGACCCATGGATTTATGGATGTCCAGATTGCTCAACTGGTCTCTAACCCATTCCTCATCGACTAAGGCAAACCGCTCCGTCGACCTGACTTCATCTAAGGTCTCAGGGGTACAGGGCTCTTCAGGACTGCCCGCAGCAGAGTAGACAGAGACAAAGAAGGCATTCAGTAACTCTGCCATCTCTTTATCTTCTGTCACCAGGGCACCCATCTCGTTCATCAGTGGGCCTACATTGCCTCTGGTGTTAGTTTTGTCTGCCATGTATTTGAAAAAGCTCTTTTTGCTGTCCTTGACCCTTCTTGCCAGGTTTAATTCTAAGGATGCCTTAGTCCTCCTAGCTGCCTTCCTACATCCTCTAGCAGCAGCCTTATATTCCTCCCAAGTGGCCAGCCCCTCCTTCCATGACCTGTAAACTCTCCTCTTCCACTTGAGCATACCCAGCAATTCCCTATTTAGCCACGCAGGTCTCTTGGCCCTCTTCCTTGACTTCCTACGTGTCGGGATGCTCCGATCTTGAGCACGGAAAAAGCAGTCCTTGAATGTCAACCAACTATCTTGGGCCCCTTTACCTTCAAGCAGCCCTGCCCATGGGATTTCCCCTAGCAATTGCTTGAAAAGGCCAAAGTTTGCCCTGCTAAAGTCCAGGGTTGCAATTCTACTTGGTATTCTACTAGTCCTGCCACACAAGATCCTGAACTCCACCATCTCGTGGTCGCTGCAACCAAGGCAGCCCTCAACCCTTACTGCTTCGACCAGATCCTCCTTGTTAGTGAGGATGAGATCCAGCAGCGCTCCTCTCCTGGTCGGCTCATCCACCATTTGCAGGAGGAAGTTATCATCCATACACTGGAGGAACCTCCTGGACTGCGGCTGGGTTGCCGAGTGGTCCTTCCAGCAAACATCAGGGAAGTTAAAATCCCCCACGACGACCACGGCCTGTGACTGTGAGGCCGCTCTCAGCTGCCTGTAGAAGGCCTCGTCAACTTCCTCACCCTGATCCGGTGGTCTGTAACAGACACCTACAACAGTATCCCCCCTGCCAGCCTGCCCCTTAATTCTCACCCACAGACTCTCAACTCGCTCATCATCTGTCCCTGGACAGAACTCGGTGCATTGTAGTTCCTCCCGCATATAAAGAGCAACCCCACCACCCCGCCTGGCTGGCCTGTCTTTCCTGAAAAGGACATAGCCTTCCATGACTATATTCCAGTCATGTGAGCTGTCCCACCACGTCTCTGTAATTGCCACCAGATCATAATCTCCTGACTTAACACAGGTTTCCAACTCCTCCTGCTTATTTCCCATGCTGCGCGCATTGGTGTACAGGCATTTCAGGGACCGAGCTGAGCACACCGATTTCACCCTAGGATTGTAGGAGGCCTCCCAGTCTTCATTAATTCTGGAGCGCTGCCCCACTGGGGCAAGCCCAGCTACAAGCCCATCCCCCTTCGAATCTAGTTTAAAGCTCTCCAAATGAGCCCTGCTAATTCGTGCCCCAGCATCCTTTTCCCTCTGTGAGACAAACCTTTCTCACTTGTCATTGTCCAGACTGGTGCCCTATAAAACCAGCCGTTATCAAAGAATCCAAAGCCCTGCCTGTAGCACCAGTCTCGAAGCCAATTGTTCATGAACTGAATCTTCCCATTCCTTCCCACATCAGTGGAAGATGGAAGGAGAGAGGAGAAGATCACTTGAGCCCCAGACTCTTTCACCATCCGCCCCAAGGCCCTGTAGTCTTTCTTCATCCCCCTCAGACTGCGGGAAGCAGCTTCCTCCCCACCTGTCTGGAAGACCAGCAGCGGGTAGTAGTCTGTCGGGTGCACCAGGTTGGGGAGCGCCCTGGTGATATCCCTGATCCGGGCTCCAGGCAGACTACACACTTCCCTATGATGAGGGTCAACTCTGCATATCGGGCCCTCTGTTCCTCTCAGAAGGGAATCCCCTACTACAATGACCCTTCTTTCTTTCTTAACAGAGGCAGTCTTGAGGTGCAAAGTCGACTCCCTTTTCCTATGTGGCCTTGTGGGCTGGCCTTGCCCCACATTCTCACCTACCTCTCCTTCAAGATCCAGGGCCTCGAACCTATTACGGAGGGACACCTGGGGAAGCAGGGCAGGAAGGGGGGAGGGTTTCCCACGACGTCGAACTGGAACTCGCTTCCAACCCTCGTCATCTTTTTGGTCCCCTACCTCTGCGCAACAGCTACAGGGCAGGGGCTGCCTCGGGCCATCCCCCTCTGTGTGAGAAGGCAGGGGGTCCTTCCCCTTTTGGGGGGTATCTCCCTGGAACCGTTTCGACTGGCCCGCCAGGGAGTTACTCCACCAGTCGATCTCCCTTTCACACTCCCTGATGGTCCTCAGTGTCTCAACCTCCTCCTTAAGTCTTGCCACCAGGCTAAGCAGATCTTCTACCTGCTCACACCTCACGCAGGTGGAATGCTGTCCTCCCTCCCCCGGCAGCAGCAGGCTCTGGCACTCCCTGCACCCAGAGACCTGAACAGCCACGGTCTGGGACGGGGTCTCTGTCTGAGTTGCTGTAGTCACCTTACTGCAAGCTCTCTTTCTGGAGGCAACCATATTGGTGCGCAGTCTGGGACACCAGCAACACGACCTGCTTGTTCCTCCCTGTGCCCGGTGGGCAGCGACCTGTCGCTGCCCTCTCAAAGGCTTTTTCAAGGCAAGCAGCAGGGGAGTGGTCGCCGTCACCGTGGGAACGCCCCCCGCCACGTCAGCCTCTCTCTCGCAAGGGCTGCTGGGGCTTCGGGGATCGGGAGATGTCGGGAATCGCGATGTCTCTGCGCTATCCCCTCTGATTTTCCTAATCTCCGTTGACCCTCGCGTCGCTGAAGCGTGCCGGCTGTGGCTCTAGCTAGGCTAGCTCCGATCAGCTGACTGAATGCTAGTAGGGAGTTTAGGCCGCTTTTAAATCTCCCGCCGTCACCGTGGAAACGCCCCCCGCCACGTCAGCCTCTCTCTCGCAAGGGCTGCTGGGGCTTCGGGGATCGGGAGATGTCGGGAATCGCGATGTCTCTGCGCTATCCCCTCTGATTTTCCAAGAAGGAGAAAAATAATCTCAGGACAGAGACGTTGACCCTCGCACAGCTCGCTGTGATAAAAAAAGCTTGAAGCCCTCGAGACTCGGATTGAGACGTCTCCATCGGCGCCACCGCCTTATCCTCCGCAAAAACCCTTCCTTAAAGAAGGCAAACAGGGGGAGGGGGTGGGAGAGGCATCGGGGGGCACAAATCCTGCGCGCCGTTGGCGCAGGTTAATCAAAGATGCGATTATTACAGGTGAATTTTCTGCAATGGGCCTCTCTGCATATCCTGTGTTTACTACACAGCAGGGAGGTAAAGAGTGGGAAGCTTTTGATCTCAAAATAGTTAAGGAGGCCCGACAAGCCGTGACCACATATGGGTTAAAATCCTCTTATACTCAAGCTGCATATGATATGAATTTTGTGCGATTGACAGGACACTTTAATGACTCCCCTGCTATAATATACGGTCAGGCATTAGGTTCAGGTTATATGACTAAAACTTCGGGTATTCTGGTCCAGTACAAGGATTTGGAAACCGGCATTTGGAAAGATGGTGTGAAAGTAAAACTAACTGGTTGAGGTTATATGTGTGTAATTACAGATTCTGGTCTGCAGTGGATGCCAGCTTGGTGGGTGAAACCATGGAAAGAGTCAGCATCGCCCCAGGACACCCCCCTTGTCAGTGATTGAATGAATTGAAATTAGGACATCTGTTTTATGGATGTTTTCAGTCCTTCTTAAAGTGAAGGGAACAACCTTTTTTAGGTTAAAGTAAAAAAAAAAAAAAAAAAAAAAAAAAAAAAAAACCCCCCCCCACCTCCCCCGCCCCCCCTTCCCCCCCGAACCTCCAGGGAAGCGAGACCAGTGTGGGATACAGACGTATTGTGTGATTTTCCGGTGGTGGGAAGGTCTCTCGTATGGCCTAAACAGGGGTATTGGGCATACTGTGATGGACCGTGGACTTGGGACCCCATATGCAACTCATTTGATACACTCTCTCTGTGATACTCATGTACTAGAAGTTGGTAAATATAAGTATGTCCATGTTTCTATCGACCTTTGGAGACCTTTATAGATACTGCTGGCCACTTCTTCCAACATAGGCTGGCCACCTGTGTCGGAATGAGTGTGCATTTTGGTCAGTATAAAAGCCCAAGCCTCATGTGATGTGGGGGAGGCAGAGCCTCTGCGGGGATGCCTGTTAAGGATGAGCCTTCAGCCTCACACTGCGATGATGCTTCTCGGAGCTGGTGGGCTGGTTTCCTGTTAGCCTCCACAGGGTCCTTGTGCCACGTTCTGTACGTGGGATTGTGTAGTGGGAGTAATGATTGTCTTGATTTTGTGCTTCAAATATTGTAGTTGTGTGGAGTGTGCTTGTGAGATCCCATATGTGTGTGTGTTGAGGGCAGATGGTATTATGTAAAGTTTTTAACGGGTAGCAGTTTAACATTTCGGGCAAGAAAGGGTTAATGCAAAAGTGCAGTTGCCAGCAGGTATTTATGGTTGCTGCTGAAGCAGGCAGGCAGCTGTAGCTGCTGCTGAGCAGGCTGGCGTTTGTAGCCACACAAAGCAGGGTGAGCGACTTCGGGAAAAAAAAAAGGTATTTGATGAGAGTTCGGTACCCATGTTCAAAAGAAGCTGCCCTCCAGTTCGGCTCCCAGGGCTTCACCGGTGGAACGGCCAAGATAGACGCCAGAGCCGAGGAGTGAAAAAACAAAACAAAAACAAATAAATAATAATAATAATACATAACAACATACCTCTCGATCTATTGAAGTATTGAGGCAGTTTGTGGAGACACCACAGACAAAGCCTAAAGAGCTCCTGCAAGAAGCTGGGTGCGTGGTAGGAGCCTTGCTCAGTGTATTTAATGTAACCTGGGGGTGAATCCAAGACTTGGAGGACACAGATAGATCGGTTGAAACAAGAACTGCTAACTGAAAAAGCAAGAGGGGTAGTGCAACCACAAGGTTTATTGACCATCACCCAAGCAGCATCAGGGTGGCAGAGAAAAAGAAAAAAAAAAAGGGGGTAATGATGCATCTGATATGCGGATTGACTCCACAACTCGTTAAAGTTGTAAAGTAGGTATTCTTTTTATTCAGCGCTGAGACGCACAGGGATAATTCCTCAAAGTCGTGCATGCCTCAGTGTTGTTTCCCTCTACATTTATTCTCTAAAGTTATATATATTCATAAGGTTGCACAATATGCCTATACATATTCATGTCCTATTCCCGCTTCATATTATAATGAGTTAGAAGGTCCTTTGTGCCTGCGCAGTGCCCCCTCTGGTCATGGGCAGGGGTCTCAAGATGAAGTAACTTAGTCTTCCTCCTGTGGGTAGGGGTCTTCAAGATGAAGTAAATGAGTCTTTCTCTTCTTAAACTTTTCACCTTTTAGTCTTCAGGTATGGCCTTAGGGGTTGGTCGGTGTCCCAGTCATAAACCATCTGCATCTCCCCCTTCAGGCATCTGCTTTTCCTTATCAATAGCAGCTTATCAGTATAATCAGGCCTCTGCTTTTCTTTGTCAATAGAACCAGGTGTCTGCTTTTCCTTATCAATGGTTAGTACCTTTGTTCTACTTAGTAGGCATGATACGTGCAGACAATACTTTTGTTTAAGCAATCAAATTCCTCTAACCCCCTTGTACAAGCCCCCTGTACAACCCCCCTGTACATTGGTTAACCCTGTATCAATCCCCCCTTTTTCTATAAAATGAATAAATTCTTTTACTATACTATTTATGACAGAGCTATCCATGTTCCTTCTATCGATTTATGAAGTGATTTTGTATTATGCCATGTACAATCATTAAAATGAGTAGTCCTATAGCTAAGATTAGAAGGTCTTGTTTAAGTATTTCCCTGAACCATCCAGTAACTCCTAGGTTATTTAGCCATTCATCCATTCTACCTGCAACAATTCTAAGCTCTTGTATATTTTCCTGCAATTTTCGCAGCTTAGCATGAATTGATTCACAATGGTCAGATAAGTTCATGCAGCACATACTTTCGAAATCCCCACAACTATCCTGTAACAATATCTTTGTTACCTCCTGGGCTTGTGCGCTTCTAGTTGGAAAGGCTTCTGGCCAACCTGAAAAGGTGTCTGATAGTACCAACAAATGTCTATAGCCCCCTTTTCTGTCCTTTTGCAAATTCTTTTGCAACATTTTATGTAGTGCCATTACCATCCAGAGTCTTTTTGAAATAGTTTCCCATTTCTACTTGATATTTAAATTTCATTTCTTTTTTCAATCTTCATCGTTTATCATAGATCGTTTACAATTTCAGGAAGAACATTTTATTATACAACAAGTAATCAATATTAAAACAATTAATATTAATATTCCTGCAACCACTTGCCTTAACCAGAAGAGATCAGGTAATCATGAGGTTAATTTTTTTCTACATTTCTTCAAACCCCCAGGAGGTATTATCCTTGGCCATTTTATGAAATATTTTAGTTTGTTTTCAGATTTCCTCCAGATCTGTTTCAGGAACAGCAACTTTCATTGCTTCTTGTTCCACTTGGATTGTATCAATGGTTTTACTTTCTATTAATACATCTTCGTACACAGGTATAATATTCTTTACTTTGATTAGGATTGACAATTCCAAACTTTAAAGTTGTCCATGAGATAGTACTGGAAATTGGAACACCAATTAATAATGGAAGGCCCTGATCTTCTCCTGATTTAGGCAACTGTGCACACACCCAATAGTCACTACAATTAATAACTTCAGTAACATTCTGCATTAATTTCAGGTATAAGTATTGGTCCCAAGCTGGTATGTCAGTTATCACATAAATCCAAATTACAACTGATACAATTTCATATATGAAGGTCCTGAAGTTTCGATCTGCCATGTCTTCTCTGGTTCTAGTGCTTTCTTCGTTTTTGAAGAAAGGTTGTTCCTTTATCTTCACTGCTGTAAAGGTGGTCAATATTATCTGATACAGTCCGCTCCACTTCTCCTGTCGAGGATCTCCTGAAAAATTCTTAACATAAACCCAGTCTCTGGATCTAAAAGGGTGAGCCGTATAATCCATGCCTCTCACTCTTGTCCCCAGTATTCTCTTATTTCTTCTAATTGCTTTCCCAGATTGATTGTGAGAGAGAAAAGGGGGGCTGGGTGGCTCGAAGTGGTGTCTTGTTGCAACGCTTGAGGGGAGGGGGCTGCGACGGTGAGGAGGCTGGCAGCAGACGCTTCTCGAAGCCTCTGGGAGCTTCTCGAAACTTCCTGAAACTTCTTGGTAATGAGACCCCTGCAACAAAGGGAACCAATGGGGAAGAGCCATGTCAACATCCGAGTGAGGAGGGGCAACAGGATTGGCTGGGGCCTTGAACCGAAACAGATAAAGGACCACCTCCCAGGGACCGTGTGTCTTGGGTGGAGCGGAGGACTCCCCGGCGCACCCAGCGCTGTTTTATCTGCTATCGCTTACTCAGTTTAATAAAACTTATACTTTAAACCGAAATTGGCTACAATATTGATAACAAATTGGTGCCGTGACTTGGATGGAGAAATTCTGACGGGACTCACATTCTAGGGGGGGCGCCCCACTCTCAGGAGTGGCCCCCTGTTTGTGGTTCATTCTGCCAGCTTCTCCACTAACAAACCCAAAATTCGATAGCAGATAAAAGATGAAGCCGGCAACCCCTTAATTTTGTGCACGAAGCCCGAACAAAGAGGACAGAAACGAGGGCGTGAGTATATTGCGAAACTGAGATCCGTTCGGTTGGGGTTGGTATCCCGGTGTGTGCATGAGTGAGACGTCCAAGTGCGGGCGAAGCGAGTGTGGACCTCTTAGTAGTGCGGTTCCCATCTCCCGTGAGGGACTGGGCCACGAGAAGAGGGCATATGAAAGACTGAGTGAAACAAGGCACACCGGAAGATGGGACAGAAAGAGAGTAAGGGTTCTGATCCCATGGGAGGTTCTAAGGTGAGATTAAAGTTACCTCAGATACCTCCAGATAGTCCTTTAGGTTTAATGATTAAGTATTGGAATGATTATCCCTCTAGAAAAGGGAAAGATGGGGCAAAAATGATACATTATTGTATGGAAGTATGGGGGGGTAAACAGATTAGGACTGATCACCTATATTGGCCAGTATATGGGTCTTTTGAAAACTGGATATGTCAGGCCCTGAATATCTATGTCAATTCAAAAGAGCCTTTTGATTTGGAAGAAAGTGAATATGCCCAATTGTGGATAGGATCACTAGATAGGATCACTAGAGCCAATCTATACCCCTTAAAAGAAAAAGGGGGACGAAAAAAGACTAGGCCAGAGGAGGAGGTTCCCATGTCGCCCCCACCATATATACCTCCTCCTCCTCTACCTCAGCCTTCGCCCCCACCCGAGACTCCCTCTAACATTCCAAGTGCTCCGTGTGAGGACCCGGAGGCACCCCCCGATACTTTTGAGACTGAGGGACCGGTCACACGAAGTAAAAGCAAGAAACAAACTGAAGCCCCGCTATACCCTTTAAGGGAAATATCAATGGGAGGGGCACACCCAGAAATGGGATATGTTTCAATACCCTTGAATTCAGCAGATGCTAGGGAATTTAAGAAAGAAATGGTGTAAGCGGCGAGGAGAAGCAGACAGGCCAACCCAATATGGGTGATAAGCAAACTTCTACTTTATTTGTGACGCAGTTCACATATATATAGGAGTGGTATTCAGCCACTCCTCCTTGTCACAACAGTATTGGTTAGCCCCACACAGCTTCCTCCACATTCTCCTCCCATGTCTGGTTTCCGGTTACCTGTGGGGGCCACCCCCTGCCTTGCTTGCACAGTCCTCCAGGGCTCTATGGTCCTGCTCTTAGAGTCATTCTGCAACAATTCCCCCCTTTTTCTTTGTGCAAGCAAGGCATTGTGGATTATTCTGTTCACCTGTTTTATCACACAACTATAAGCAAGTCTAATAGCTACGATGATTAACCTAACAATGATACATAAGTGCAGTACTTCAAATAGCAGTGTTTTAAGTCAACCTGTAATGCCTCATGATGACAACCATTTAGTTATCCCTAGGTCACTGCTCACTTGCAGTTGCTGGGTAAGCTGAGCCAGGGTTTTCAGCTGTGCATGTATCGAATTAAAATGACCAGAAAGATTCATACAACACATTCCATCAAACTCTTCACATCCATGTCCCTGTCCAACAACAAAAGGTTCTGGAGTGTTGCATGTCTTAGAGAGTCAACATTAAAACAAATCAGAAATTGCCTTTGATGTAGAATTGTCTGCTTAGCAACTCAGCAACCCAGTCTGCTTAGTTGAGCCAAGGCCCCAGCTGAAGCACTTACAGTGATTTGGCATATTATGATTGGATACATGTTTTGAAGACCCTTAGTGACTAACATATAATTGGTTAAACACAGGTGTGAGAACTCAACCTTGAAAGCTTGCCAACAGTCCACAGTTCTCATTAACTTGGTGAATTCCAGCCTCTTATCTTGCTTGCTTAAGCTTCTTCAGGCCTCTCATGGCCTTGCTGTATCTTTCAGGACTATTCAAAGTTTATGTACCAATCTATGCGTTCTCCTGTGAGAACACTGTCTCCACATCTTCCCCCTTTATGTTTTATATATGTTTTGGGTGACCCTACTTGAGCAGGGGATTTGGGCTAGATTATATCTCCAGCATATGCCAACGAGAGGCTGCCTGGGCCTGCCCCTTTTTTCTTCTGTATGGCTCTCTGATAACAGGCTGTATAGCTCTCTGATCCTTCACATCAAGGTCTGGCATGGCATGTGTCCCCACGGCTCCACGCCTGCTGGGTTGCAGCCAACAGCAGAGCTAAAGGTTCTTCTTGGTGGCAACCACAGAAGCCAACCCAGTCTTGCCCTTGATTGTGGTAGCAGGCATTTGGTCAGCCTCAGTCCTTGCACCTTGTTGTCAATGCAGAGTTTCACCTGCTTCATCCAGTAACAAGTCACTACTACAGCAAGGCACACACACATTTACATTAGCAGAGTAACTATTACAGGGTGCAGCAGCATGTTGAAGATGCTGATGGCAGAGAGGGACTAGCCAAAGAAATTTCTTACCAGTGGAATTCTCCCTCCCTCTTAATTTGTTCCATCACCTGCTTTATAAGACTACCATTGTATTAAAATCTTTCTAGCTTTTGCCTTAGCATTTTCTAGCAGCTACTGCAAATTTCCATACTCTAACATCTCTTTTACAAGTGACAAATCTATACAATACAAGGTGCAGTTTCTTATTAGCAACTAGCTAGTAAATACAGGTGGTTTTATACACAAAATCACAACCTCTAATAATAGGTATTTTACAAGCACACATATTCAGGATGTTACTTTTCAGTTGTCCCCAAGTGATGTTTTGCAGTTATTTGTTCTTTCTCTTCCTCTATCTCATTCTGCTGGGGGTATTCATGGTCAGCTCCTGTAGCTGAGGCATCAGGTTTATCCATTTGTCTGTCCAGCTCATGGCAAGGCTTCACAAACTTTGCAGGCAGTCATCATGGACCTGTAGGTAGGAGGACACAAATATACCCCCTCCCCCAGGTTATCACTTCTTCAGTTCTTGAGAAGTAGACAGGTTAAATGCAGCATCATTACTCTCTCTCCCCCCCCCCCTTTTTTTTTTTTATTTCTTTTCGAAAGCCGTCCTGCTGGGCAGCAACTATAGTGGCCTGCCTGCTTCAGCAGCACCCATAAATACCCGCCGGCAACCGCACCTTTACGTTAACCCTTTCATGGCCGATATGTTAAACAGCTACCCATTGAAAGTTTTTACATGAACCCAACAACAAGAAAAATACACAGAACACCATCTGCCGTCAGCACACACATACAAACACACACCACACAACTAGAATATTTGAAGCACAAAATCCAGACAATCATTACTTCCACTACAGTCCCACGTACAGAACGTGGCACAAGGACCCTGTGGAGACTAACAGCAAACCAGCTCCGAGAAGCATCATTGCAGTGCGACGTGGCAGGCTCAACCTTAGCGGGCATCCCCGCAGAGGCTCTGCTTCCCCCACATCGTATGAGGCTTGGGCTATTATACTGACCAAAATGCACACTCATTCCGACACAGGTGGCCAGCCTGTGCTGGAAGAAGTAGCCAGCAGTATCTACAGAGGTCTCCAAGGGTTGATAGAAACCTGGACATACTTATATTTACCAACTTCTAGTACATGAGTATCACAGAGAAACTGTATGGGCTCCCCCTGTCAATTGCAAGAAAAAAATCATAACATATACAGCTTGAGTATAAGAGGATTTTAACGCATACGTGGTCACTGCTTGTCAGGCCTCCTTAACTATTTTGAGATCAAGAGCTTCCCACTCTTTAGCCCCCTGCTGTATAGTAAACACAGGATATTCGGTGACGCCCATTGCAGAAAATTCCCCAGTAATGATCGCATCCTTGGTTACCCATTGTTACAGCTGAGCATCTCCAGGGCCAGTGAGTCTGAGCAGACCAACCAGGGAGATGAAGAGTCAGGGTCTGGAAGCAGAAGATATAAATCTGGCTCGGATTCAGGGGATTCGGGGGCTGATCCTGGGCCGAACTTAGGGTCTCCGTTGCTCGCAGCTGTGTCTTTCTTATCAGATGTCTCTCGTTTGGTATGTGGCCATCTGCAGACCTGGCTCCTCCGTAACTGAGTTAAAAATTTCCACTCTAGGGCATTAGTGGGCTGGAGAGGCTCGCGGTTCCTTTAAATCTCCCGCTAGCGCATAATCTCTATTTTCTACTGCGTGCTTCAAAATGGCGCCGCAATCGATCCGGCACCGAGGCACAGCCCTCTTTCTTTCGGATTCCTCGACATTTATCATGCGTATCCCTTCTAATATACTTTCTTTGTCCTTTTCAAAGTCCCTACTTTCGGAACTAGGGTGGTGGGGGAGCAGGGGGTTACACCTCCTCCGCGGCACCTTCTGATGGAGGAGGAGGAAAGGAAGTGGGGGGGGGGGAAACCCTGTGCTCCCGCGCGCGGGGGGAAATGAGTTGTAATCTGTCCCCGGTTTCAACCAACTGGGGACATCTGTTCCTAGTTTCTCCGTTGCTACCACGGCAGTTTTCTTTTCCACCTTGTTATCTTTTTATACAGTTTATTACTTATCTCCATGGTTTACCAAGTTTCTTTGCCATTTTATCATCATTTAGCATTGAGTCAAATAGTTCATCACCAAACTTTCGCCACTCATTCTCCTCAAAAACTGTATTAGGATCTACAAAAAATCCCTTAGCCTTCCCAACAGCCACTAGACCTGCTAGCTGCTTTAGAGTCTCAGGCTCAATTCCCCGCTTTTATAAAAAGCACTGCAATAAGTCCAGGGCTACCTTTCGGTCCATTTTCATGGCCGGCCTTTTCCGGTTCATCGTCTTCTGGGTCGTCCTGTATCCTCGGTCTCCGGATCGGCCTCCCGACGCAGCAGTGTCTGGTTCACCCGAGCGGCGGACTCCTTTCGGTTAGTCCAAGCACCTGGGTCCGTCACGCCACCGCAGCAGCATTGCCCGTGCTCCCTGGCTGCTGCTGCCAGCGCCGTTCACTCGCCTTTCCGGGTCCCTGATACTCAGGGCCCTGTATCTGGGTCCCCGCTAGTCGGGGCCCTGTATTCCGTGTCCCCGTCAACCGGGGCCCTGTATTCCGGGTCCCCGCTAGTCGGGGCCCTGTATTCCAGGTCCCTGCTAGTCGGGGCCCTGTATTCCGGGTCCCCGCTAGTCGGGGCCTTGTAATCTGGGTCCCCGCTAATCGGGGCCCTGTAATCCGGGTCCCCGTTAATTGGGGCCCTGTATTCCGGGTCCCCGGCAGTCTATGGTCCCTGTTCGGGCACCATTTGTAAGCGTCAGGGAGAAGCAAGACAGGCCAACCCAATATGGGTGATAAGGAAACTTCTACTTTATTTGTGGCGCACTTTGCTTATATCCACGTGGTGTTTAGCCACGCCTACTAGTCAGAACAGTATTGGTCAGTTCTACACAGCTTCCTTCACGTTCTCCTCCCACATCCGGTATCCGGTTACCTGTGAGGCTTACCCCTTCTTGCTCCCACAAGGCCTCTAAGGCTCCATGGCCTTGCTCTTAGAGCCATTCTGCAACAGCTAATATGTTAACATTGACCTCTGTGTAACACTGACACAGGAGAAATTTTCTTTTGGCAATAACTACTCTTGCCAGATCCCTCTAATGGTGTATATTGAGACAAGGAGCAGCAAAAGTACAAAATGTAATCAGTTCTAAGTAATGTTAAGTTTGATGGCTTTGTAATGGAAAATAACTATGTTGCTTGAAGGTAGTTGACATAGTTTCAGGCCCTCAGGACCTTAGCACAAAAGGTGTAAGAAAAGCAGAATAGAAAAACAGGACCTGGGGATGGGGAGTATCTGGGACTAGCAGATGTCCAGGATGGGAGCAGTTAAACTAACTGGAAAGGGCAGGATGATTGCTACGTCTGTAATGTTAATTAAGCTGGTTGGGAAAAGTAAACAACCCTTAAAGACCACCATCACATTTTTGTATGCATGCTAAAACTTTTTGGAAAATGATGTAATATGCCCAGTGACCATATAAAGATGGCCTGCATGGCAATACGGGGACACACGTTAGGAGGAGCTATCCCCCGTGTCTCCCGGGGCAGCAATATAGAATACCTGCTCATCAACTTGAAACTCTGTTGGCGAGTTTGTTCCTGGAGTTATCTCCGAATCAATATTGTGAGGGGAGACTTCAGAGAAAGTGAAGAGTGTTTGGAAACTGATTTGTAAGTCAGATGTGTGTTGCAAGCACCACCTTATCCTGTTTTGATTTTATCAGTGGACCTTTTTGAAAGCTTTATTGCCTTTGATTAGTCAAGGTAATTGCATTAGCTTTAGCAGTTTATTTTCAAGGTGACATTTACCTGAGAGGAGCAAACTTTTCTTTATTCAGAGGAGATATATTTAAAGATAATAATCTCATTAGTTATTTTCCAACATTTAAGGAGGTGAAGTGACTAGCTGTGATGATGAATGTTTCAGTGTAATTGTTCTGTCTTCCTCAATTAAAAAAATCCCACAGAATAGATCAGCAGTTGTTTCTTTTGGTAGCATATTTGACAGATACTAAGCTAATATTGTGTGTTGTTGTTGTTTGGCTTTTTTTTTATAGCTGCAGTGAAGGATAATTGCATGTAGTTGGTTACATGACTTGCCTGTGTAGATAAGTAAAGTTCTTGTTGGAAGACTGCAATGCATTTATATTGATTGATTGATGGCTTGGCTTCACAAACATAGATTTGGGAAGGGCTTTACCACTCCTGCTACAAGCACGATGACCAAGAGCATGTGGGATATGCAAAACTGTTTGGAAAAGAGGCAGCTTAGGCAATCAGGAAGTGTCCGACCAGGACTGACATCTCCCAGGCAATCAGGAGCAATCCATGCCCTGGTCCGCCTGCATGCAAGGTTGGATCTGCAGCTTCCTATGCACATTGTCACCTGCCGTTTCGACCCTCGCCTGTCCATACAGACAAGTTAGAGTAAGCTCTTCCAGCCTGTGCAGTGGATTTTTTAGGTGAGGGCAGCATGCGCAGAACTGGGTCACCGTCCTAGCTAGCTAGGCATTTATATTAATACCCCAGCAACCACCTAGAACTGCTTAACTGCTGACTGCTACCCTGTGCCACTGGAACCTGTCGGAACATTATTTTTCTGACTTTAGACAGTGAATCTCTTCCTGACTGGGAAAACAGAAAATGCTGTTACCTCATTAGGTAAGACATACTTTCTTTATTTGTATTTACTGTTCTTTTGAGTCGTTACTGTTTCTTCCCCATGCAAAATTTACTGTTTAACAAAACAGTATGACCTTTGTCATATGAGAGAGAGTAACAGTGATGTTTTAGGAAGTTTAGGACTTTTAAGACTTCCTGGGGTTATAGACTTCATCAGTGTCACTGTGCTAGAAAAAAAAAATTTAAGCTTGATAAAATTGTAAGGTCATAGTATGTGCTGATAGGTTCAGTGAAAATTCTGTTTAGGCATTGTACCAGGGAATATCAAGCCAGGGACAGTGGCCCATTCCTGGAGGAGCTAAACCAAGAATTTTAAAAATGTCTCATGAATGTCAAATTGGAAATTCAACCAAAACCGCAGCACTTAGTGTCATTTCCTTCTCTATAGCAGTACTGTGATTTGGTGACATTAGAGGAACATCGCAATCAGCGTCATCTTAGTGATAAGGGCTCTCTTGTGCCTGTCAATCCAGTCTCATTGGTAAGCATACTTTATGCCCAAAGAGGCTGCAAGTTAAATTAAAACAGAAAAACCAAATAAGGGAAATGGGAGGAGAGGATATGGAAAAACACTAGAATAATTCTAAGGCAGTGGGTTGATTAATGTGGGAGCTTGAGCATTCAAGTCAAAATGAGGGTCTGAGAGAAGGTTTAAATCAGGAAAATGTAGTAATTTTATGATTAAGTAACTTCCTTAGGTCATAGGTTTTGTAAGAGTGTCTTTCATTTTGTTGGAAATGTGATGCTCCAGGGCAGCCTAGGATGCAGCGATCATGAGGTGGTCGAATTTGAGATCCTCAGGACAGTGAGAAGAGCGTGCAGCAAGCTCACTGCCCTGGACTTCGAAAGAGCAGACTTTGGCCTCTTCAGGAACCTGCTTAGTAAGGTTCCATGGTATATAGCCCTAGAGGGCAGGGGGCCCCAAGGGTCTTGGTTGATATTCAAGGATCACCTGCTACAAGCTCAGGAGTGTTGCATCCCAACTAGAAGGAAGTGCAGCAGGAGGGCCAGGAGACCTCCTTGGATGGATAAGCATCTCCTGAGGAAAATTCAAATGAAAAAAAGGCTTATAAAAAGTGGAAGCAAGGACAGGCGGCCTGGGAAGAGTACAGGGATGTTGTCTGGGAAGCTAGGGACCAGGTTAGGAAAGCCAAGGCCTGGTTAGAATTAAACTTGGCTAGGGATGTTAAGGATAACAGGAAGGGATTCTACAGGTACATAGCAAATAAAAAACAGACTAGGGACAACATAGGCCCCCTCAGGAAGTTCTCAGGAGAACTAGCTACACAGGATTTGGAGAAGGCTGAGGTTCTGAATGACTTCTTTGCCTCAGTTTTCACTGGCAAAGGCTCTGACTGCACCAGCCAAGTCTTGGAAGGTAGATGCAGGGACTGTGAGAATGAAGACCTTGCGCCCACTGTAGGAGAAGATCTGGTTCGAGACCATCTTAAAATTCTGAACGTGCACAAGTCCATGGGTCCTGATGAAATCCATCCGTGGGTCCTGAAGGAGCTGGCAAATGAAGTTGCTAAGCCACTGGCCATCATATTTGGAAAATCATGGCAGTCAGGTGAAGTTCCTGACAACTGGAAAAAGGGAAATATAACCCCCATTTTCAAGAAGGGGAAAATGGATGACCCAGGTAACTACAGACCAGTCAGTGTCACCTCTGTGCCTGGCAAAATCTTGGAGCGGATTCTCCTGGAAGGCATGCTAAGGCACATGAAAATCAACAAGGTGCTTGGTGACAGCCAGCATGGCTTCACTAAGGGGAAATCCTGCCTGACCAATTTGGTGGCTTTCTATAATGGGGCTATGGAACTGATGGACAGGGGTAGAGCAGTTGATGTCATCTACCTGGACTTGTACAAAGCATTTGACACTTTTCCACATGACATCCTTGTCTCTAAATTGGAGAGACATCAATTTGATAGGTGGACCACTTGGTGGATAAAGAACTGGCTGGATGGCCACATGCAAAGAGTTGTGGTCAATGGGTCAATGTCCAGCTGGAGACCAGTAACGAGTGGTGTCCCTCACGGATCGGTGTTGGGACCGATCTTGTTCAACATCTTCATCGCTGACATGGACAGTGGGATTCAGTGCGCCCTCAGCAAGTTTGCCGATGACACCAAGCACCAAGCTGTGTGGTTCGGTTGATACGCTGGAGGGAAGGAATGCCATCCAGAGGGACCTCAGCACGCTTGTGAGGTGTGCTGATGCCAACCTCATGAAGTTTAAACATGCCAAGTGCAAGGTCCTGCACCTGGGTCAGAGTAATCCCAGGCACAGCTACAGGTTGGGCAAAGAAGTGATTCAGAGCAGCCCTGCAGAGAAGGACTTGGAGGTGCTGGTCAATGAGAAAATGAACATGAGCAGGCAGTGTGCACTTGCAGCCCAGAAAGCCAACCGTATCCTGGGCTGCATCAAAAGGAGTGTGACCAGCAGGTCGAAGGAGGTGATCCTGCCCCTCTACTCTGCTCCTGTGAGACCTCACTTGGAGTATTGTGTGCAGTTCTGGAGTCCTCAACATAAAAAGGATGTGGAATTGTTGGAACAAGTCCAGAGAAGGGCCCCGCGAATGATCAGGGGACTGGGGCACCTCCCGTATGAAGATGGACTGAGAAAGTTGGGGCTGTTCAGCCTGGAGAAGAGAAGGCTGCATGGTGACCTCATAGCAGCCTTCCAGTATCTGAAGGGGGCCTATAGGGATGCTGGGGATGGACTATTCATTAGGGACTGTAGTGACAGGACAAGGGGTAACGGGTTAAAACTTAAACAGGGGAAGTTTAGATTGGATATAAGGAAGAAATTCTTTCCTGTTAGGGTGGTGAGGCACTGGAATGGGTTGCCCAGGGAGGTTGTGAATGCTCCATCCCTGGCAGTGTTCAAGGCCATGTTGGACGAAGCCTTGGGTGAGATGGTTTTGTGTGAGTTGTCCCTGCCCATGGCAGGGGGTTTGGAAGTAAATGATCTTAAGGTCCTTTCCAACCCTACCTATTCTATTCTATGATTCTATGATTCTCTGATTCTCTTTGATGGAAGACCTTACAAGGCTAGATGGCCAGGCCATCTGTCAAACTTCCTTACATTTAGTTTAGGGGAAATGTTGATGAACCATGTAGGACATGAGTTGTTTGCCACATAGTATTTCTGTTCTTTCATTGTTAAAAATGCAGAATGTCATCCGTGTCCTAGCCTATTCTGCCTGGATGCTTTCGTGGCTTTTGATGGTGTTTGGCATCCATTGGCCATATGGCATGTGAGTTTACGAAGCATAAATTAAGTAATTATACAGTGGCTGATCTAGACTGGTGATACTGCCTCGGTCTGAAATACTCCATCCAATTGGCTCTGCTGCATTCTAATGCTGTTCTTTTTCTAGAAGCGGAAAGAGAGAGTTGTAACATTTGGCTTTTATTCTTTCAAGTATGAGGAAACACTCGGAGTCCTGTAGCCTTCATGTTTTCTTCTTGATGCAGTTTTGAGTTACTTTGTCTCCTGACAGTTTAACCAGAGTGGGGGAGAAAGATTATCATAAAAGGTCATTGCAATAGTGTGATACATGTGTAGCTTCTCTTGCCTGTGCCTTGGAGGATAACAGGTTAGGATAGTGCAGTTGTAAGGCAGATGACCCTGCCTTGCAGGAGATGTTCCGTAGGAGCCCTTATAAAAGTTGGGAGGAATGCTTCTAACCCCATCTTGACAAAGCAGCTTATTACAGAGTTGATCTTCATGACAAATAAGGGCAGTTTCTTTTCAGAAAGCAAGTAATAGCAGAAATAAGGACTTCTGGAGCATGAGCTCAGGTTTTGTCAGATCAATGAGTTGAACCGTTGGGATGTGCCTTTTCTGGTTCTGAAGATCGGGGCAGAATCAGCCTGCTGAAGACTGGATGAAGTGGAGGGGAGCCTTAAATCCTTTTTTCTCCACTGGCACAAGGGGTCTGTATTAAGCAACACGTGCAAGCCCTCCTTGATGGAGTATTTGGAGATCTCAGGGAGAGTTTACTACTGACCCTGAGATAGCTACTTGAGGAAGTGTGTATAACCAAGAGTTTAGTTGTGAGGGAAGATTCCTTGTGGCAGGTGCAGACAATCCTTTATCCTGGAGCAGATGGCTGGGTTGTGTCCTGTGGGACTGGGGCAGACCCTGGGGCAGAAGAGTGTGAAACTGCAGGATTTATTCTTGCTGGGATTGTCTGAAAATGTATTATTCCTGCACAGCTTAGTGCCCCATCACTGTCCTGTGGTGGAGCCTGATGTCTGTTCTGTTACAGTTGCTTTTGCAAAAAGTAGGAGCAATATTATTTGTGTAAAGTTTTGGAAACTTTCAAGTATATTTGTGGCATATATATTTGTATTTAACTGGCAGTGGAATCTACTGCTGTTTGCAGTAGAAATCCATTTGATTATTACAAAAAAAAACCCGCCTTATTAAGATTTATGCCTGCTTGACAGAAACTATGAGCTGAAACCTCTTCTGGCATTTGTTTAAAGTTTGGCTTTTTTTTTTTTTTTAATCTATGCAAGTTTCGTTATTGTCTGTCTTCAGAATTCATCTTTTTTTTAAAAGCAAAATCTCAGTGAGATTTTTGGTGGGTTGGTTTGCCAATCCAAGGGTTGGTATTCTGTTTCTTCAGTAATCCTAAATGTGGAAACAAAACCATTTAGGGTTTTTAGTAAATTGAGTTTTCACTTCTGGGTTCGTACAGAAAGGCTGCAGAAAGAGAGTTAGAGAACAACTGTTGAGAAAATGTTGTCACCACTCTTGTGAGCTGTCCCTGATGAATCCAGGACTGTGCCTTTCTATTTAGAGACTTCCCTTTCCTTTAGAAGCTTTGGAAATTTGATAAAGCTTTTGTTTATTTTCCTGAAGGACTTACAGTGTCATCCTGAAGCCTAACATAATAGCACAGTACTTGCATATGTGATTCTGGATACTTCATGGCCAGGAGCTGAGGAGGGAAGTGAGACTCCTTTACTGACACTGAAACCCCAACAGTATGAACTGTGTCCTTCTGTGGTGTTTATCTGTTTTGTTGCCAGCACTGAAGGCTCTGTTCACTACAGGGTTTTCTTGAAAATGTACGTAGGTTGAAGAATAGCTGCTGAAAGTGGTGCTTGGGCACTTCACCTTGTCTGCCACACAGCAGTCAGCGTACAAGGAGTAGAGGCAGGTGGCTGGTAAGGAAGGCGATCTACTGATATATTGTAAGTTCTATAGTTGTGAGCATTGGTGGGAAATGAAAGGCATCAGAAGCATAAAGCAGCTAAGTGAGGTTTGGGTAAACACAATAGTAGTTTTGGGGGGGTGGATGGGTGTGTGTCCCCAGTTCACTCCAGGAGGTTTAGGGGACTGTGGACATATCCTTTAAAATAGCGTAATTATGTTTTGGCAATATGAATTCAGATTAGAGGTCCATTCAAATCAGCAGCCTTTGTAAGAGCAAAGCAGCTGTCCTTTTAATTTTGAGTAGGGCAAGTAGGAAATGCTTGGTTTGTGTCAGAGGGGTAAAGCCACTGAGCAGCAATGACCATTGCCAGATGAGCTGCCTGAACTGATGTGTAGTGTCAGCCCTTACCTTGCTTACGTCCTTAGCTTTTCACAGCTACAGTTCTTCTGTTAAAATGGAAAGTCTTTCATCTTTTCTTCTTCCCATATCCCATGTTCATAGTGATACGCGGGTAGACTCCACAACTCGTTAAAGTTGTAAAGTAGGTATGCTTTATTCAGCACTGAGGTGCATGGGGGATCGCTCCTCCAAAGGCATCCATACCTCAGTGTTGTTCTCCTTCATATTTATCCTCTAAACTATTACATATTCATGAGGTTACGCAACACGCCTATGCATATTCATGACCCATCCCCACTTCATATTTTAATGAGGTAAAAAGTCCTTGCTTGTGTAGTGTCTCCTGGTGGTCGTGGGCAAGGGTCTCAAGATGAAGTAAACGAGTCTTCCCTGAACTTTACATCTCTAGTCATTGCACATGTTCCCTGGGGATTTAGTCACTGTCCAAACCACAGAGCTGATTTCAGCCAGTTTAGGGGTCCAGAGGATGGGAGTTACTGTTCCTTCCTCTTATCAATAGCCTTGGTCCTCCCACCCTGTTCCAGCAATCACAATAAGTGTTGAGCACACATTTGTTGAGTAAGCATGAGTAAGCAGTAACATTGTTAAGCAAGTGGCTTAACCCACCCCTCCCTACATCAGTTAACCCTTCGCATCAGTCCCCCCTTTTCTATAAAGTTAGTAAATTCTTTTAATAATACATAGATTCTTCTTTTAGTAAACTCCTGTGAAAGGTATCTTTCAGTGCTTTAGCATATGCATTCAACAAAGAAGTCAAAATCATTATTTGTTGTAGCATCCTCCAATTCCAAATAAATGACACAATGGATAACATGAAGCTAATGCCAACTGATATTAGAAGAACAATAATGGGATGACACAACATATTTAGAATGCCAGTTGCAGTGGGTGACCATACGAAAAGTATATCCCACCAGTGGTGACTTGCATCTTGTCTTACCCTTTGCAAGACTCTGCTTATTTCTTCTGTGTCATGATGAATTGTAATTAAAGTTTTCTTTCCATTTTCCTGGACTTCTTTCAAAATCTTAATTAGGTCTTGATGCCTTACCAACATAAGGTTCATCCCAATGGGTGTACGTGATAATTTGTGGTACACTGCGTAATTAGCTTTTATCAGTTGGTGGGATACTACTGGTGCTAAATACGGAAAGTCACACCCAGCGATCTCAACAAAATTACAAATACAGAGATTATTCTTAATAGCTACAGTTTCATTATTATCTATCCTTATAAAAGCACAAGCAGTTCTTAAGCACACACAGCCTTGGCCAATATATACAAGTACAGTGCTTTGAGTATTGTCTGGATGGACTTCAAAATGACAGATGCCTTGTTCTGTATCGAGGCATATGTCCTTAGCATCGATTGCATTTCTTCTCAAGCTGTCACAGTTCTAGTTGGAAAGGCTTCTGGCCAACCTGAAAAGGCATTCGTTAATACCAACAAATATCTATACCCAACTTTTCTTGGCAGTTCTGTAAAGTCGATCTGCCGTTGCTGTCCTGGTCCGTTGCCCCTCCCAATTTGACCCATTTTGGGTTTAGGATTAGTTTTGGGGTTTGTTTGGAGGAAGAGATCACATTGGCGGGTTACCTGTTGGATAGTAGCATACAAATTTCTGGCCATAATTTTGCTTGTCAAATATTTATATAAGGCATCTACTCCCCAGTGCATTTTTGATGATCGTTCCTTATTAGTGACCATAACAGAGAGGAAGGGAAAATTATTCTTCCCTGTGCTGTGCTGGCCCACCCCTCCCCATTGAATATTCCTTCTTGGTCTGCGATTAATTTTTGGTCATCTTTGTTGTAATTTGGCTGACCTTCCAGGGAAATTTTCCCATCAGGAATTAAAGCTCCTTCAATTGTTATCTCACCTTTTGCCGCTTCTTTTGCCTCTCTTTCTGCCAGTTCATTTCCTTCTTCTAATTCTGAGCTCACCTTCTGGTGTGCTTCAATGTGCATAATTGTTACCTTCTCAGGCAGTTGGACCGCTTCCAACAGTCTCACTATTTCTTGTGCATGTTTGATGTTTTTCCCTTGCAAGTTCAACAGTCCTCTTTCTTTCCAAATGACTCCATGTGCATGTATGACCCCAAATGCATATCTTGAGTCTGTATAGATGTTGATATTCTTCCCTTTCGCTATTTCTAAGGCTCTAGTCAGAGCAATCAGCTCCGCCTTTTGTGCAGAGGTGTTTATTGGCAAAGGTCCAGATTCTATTACCTCTCTGCAGATGGTAACTGCATATCCAGCATGCCGTTTTCCACTGACGACGTAGTTGCTCCCATCAGTAAACCAGGTTTCTGCGTCGTCTAAAGGGGTATCTTTCAGATCTGGATGACAGGAATATGTGGCCTCAATGGTCTCCAGGCAATTGTGGTGTACCAGTTTTCCTTCATTTCTGCTGAGGAAAGAAGCTGGGTTGACAATGTTAGTTACCACTATATCTACATTATCTCGTTCCACTATGATGGCTTGATATTTCAGGAACCTCTGAGGGGAAAGCCAGTGCCCGCCTTTCACTTCCAGCACTGCGGACCCTGTATGGGACACTAGCATAGTCGTTTTCTGGCCCAAGGTGAATTTGCATGCTTCTTGGATGTTTAAGTACAACTGCTGTGATGGCCCTGAGACATCCAGGCCATCCTTCGGCTGCAGAGTTCAATTGCTTAGAAAAATAAATAACTGCTCGCTGGTACGGGCCCAAGTCCTGTGCTAGTATCCCTAAGGCAATTCCTTGTTTCTTATGGGAGAAAAGAAAGAACGGTTTACTCATGTCTGGGAGTCCTAAAGCTGGTGCCGACATCAAGGTGTTTTTTTAATTGGTGGAAGGCTCGAGTGGCTTCCTTTGTCCACTGAAGATTCTTGTTGTCTTTTACAACTAGTGCATATAGAGTCTTAACAATTAGTCCATGACTGTAGATCCACAATCTATACCATCCTGTCATACCATTCATTCCACACAGGCCTCTTCTATCTGGGTAGCTATTAGGATGTCATCTACGTACTGCAATAACTTCCCTTCTTCCGGTGGAGCTTCCCAGGACTCTAAGTCTTTTGAAAGTTGTTCTCCAAACAGGGTGGGACTGTTCTTAAATCCCTGAGGCAACACCGTCCATGTGAGCTGGGTTTCGCACCCACTCTTAGGGCTTTCCCATTCAAATGCAAAGATTTTCTGACTGGCTTTGTGGAGAGGGAGGCAAAAGAAAGCATCCTTCAAATCTAGAACGGTAAACCAAGTTAGCTCTGATGTTAAGCATGTTAGCAAAGTGTGTGGATTTGCTACTATAGGGTAAAGATCTTCAGTTATTTTGTTAACAGCCCCTAAGTACTGAACCACCAGGTATGACCCATCAAGTTTACAAACAGGTAAAATAGGGGTGTTAAAGTCAGATTGGCACTCTTTTAGATGTCCTAGCTGTAGGAAGTTTTCAATTATTGGACAAATTCCTTCCCTATCTTCCCTTTTCAGGGGGTATTGTTTGATACCTGACTGGCTGCTTTATCTCCTTGAGCTTAATCTGTATTGGGGGTGCATTTTTGGCTTTTCCAGGTACATTTGTGGCCCATACTCCTGGGAATACCTGATCCAGTATATCTTCCTGGACTTCTTTCTCAATGTGATTAGTGATCAAAACTAAACTTAACATTTCTATATACTGTTGGTCATTTACTTCTAAAGTGATCTCGCCTCCTTTGAAAGTAATAGTCGCTCCCAAATGTTCCAATAGGTCTCTCCCTAGGAGAGCTTTTGGGGAGTTAGGCATATATAAGAATTTATGAATGCCCCATTGCTTTTTGATTCGGAGAAAACTCCAGGAACAAACTTGCCAACAAAGTTTTCAAGCTGACAAGCAGGTATTCTTTATTGCGGCGCCGGGAGACACGGGGGATAGCTCCTCCTAACGTGTGTCACCCCAATTGCCACACAAGCCGTCCTTTTATAGACACTGGGCATACATACATATTCAGGAGGCTACGTCATTTCCCATAGAGTTCCTCACATGCGTACAGAATTGTGGTGGTGGTCTCTGAGGGTCGTTTACTTCCTCCAACAATCTTCATCACTTCTGGCAGCCTTTGAAGCATGCGCAGTAGATGCTCATACCATTTTAATTGGTTCTTTAGCACCAGAGACATAATAATCCTCCTATCCTCCTACTTATCAGTTAGTTTAACTGTAGCCCATCCTGGACACCTGTGGTTCCCAGATACTCCTTATCCTGTGTCCTGTTCTTCTAGACTGTTTTTTTCTTAAAACTATGTCAACTATAACTATTTATCTTGTGAGAATTCTCAGTATGTTCTCTAGCTGCACTCTATTTTTTTTTCTATGTATCATGCACCTCAGTAATTTTCCATTGCTACTGTTACAAAGCCTTCAAACTTAACATTACTTAAAACTAATTCTAAAGGTTTCTATATTCCATTTTGTGATTTTGTGCCCCCCCTTTGTCTCATTTCCGAATTGATATTTCAATGGTTTACAAAAATAAGCCTTTTCACTTTGGCCAGTCGCCCTTTTTACCGTAATATAATCGTCTCCCAAAGTCATTTAATGCTTTGTTTAAAACTGAATACGTTGTGCCCGTATCAACTAAAAATTCCACTTCCTTTTCTTTGTCCCCTAGCTTCATTATAACCAGTGGATCTGTTAGGGAAGATTCCCCCAATACCCGTCAGTCTAGTTCCGATTCAGTCATGGGAACCACCCCATGGCACTCCCCCCCCCCCCCCCCCCCCAGGGCAGTCTCACTTCCAGCATCCAAACTCCCCACAGCACGCACAACGATCCAGTTCCACAGACGAAGATCCCACTCCCCAACCTCCGCCTGGCATTCCTCCTCCTCAATTCAAAGCAACCACCACAGCCGTGGCTATAGCATGACTCAGCTTTTTCTTTTCTACCTGTTTCCAATTCCTATACGCTCTCCATGCGTCCTCCTTCACTCCTGTCCACATTTATCCAACAAGCCCTCAGTCCCATCTGTCAACGTGTCTGTTCCCACCTGTCCACCTGCCCCAGCACTCATCCAACGCTCAAACACAGGAGTGCGAGCTCCTCCCCTCCTTTCTCCCTTGGTTTTCCTTTTTTTTTTCTTCTCACAGTTGCTCACCCTGCTCTGCAGGAGCTGCAGATGCCTGCCTCTGCAACAGCACTTCTGTTTTAACCCCTTCTTAACTTTAAATGTGAATCTGCTGCTTGTTGCCAGTGACAGCAATCTCCTCCTCCATATCAATATCTGACAGGACAGATACAGTGAGTGCTCCTCTCGGAGGTACTTGTGATAAATAATTTTCCTACCTATCTTCCTGATTACTGTTTTTTAACTTTAAACATCATTCCCCCAATATCACAACCTGAACCACATCTCTCCGTCTTAACTTTCAGTTTTTCCCTGTCCTTTTCCAAAGCCAAAACAAAGGAATCTGGTGGAGCTATATTAATTTTGCATTCAGTCTGCCACTCCATGTGGTTTCTTAAAGTGAAAAACATATATGCATACATTACTTCATCCCGTTTTCCTTGCCGCCTCAAAACAACATTAATTGTAACAATGTATTATAGTTCAGAGTTCCAGTTTTAGGCCATTTTCCTGATCTTCCAAAGTATATAAAGGCCACTGCCGCAGAAAATATATGGACCCAGTCAGAGATCAATGTGATCAGACCAAAGTTGTTTATAGAATCATAGAATCGTTAGGGTTGGAAAGGACCTTAAGATCATCTAGTTCCAACCCCCCTGCTGTGGGCAGGGACACCTTATGCTAAATCACATCACCCAAGGCCTCATCCAACATGGCCTTAACTCCTTATATACTATTTCTTACATGCACTTACAGTGATTTGGCATATTATGATTGGATACATGTCTTGAAGACCCTTAGCAACTAACGTATAATTGGTTAAGCACAGGTGTGAGAACTTGACCTCCAAAGCTTGCCAACAGTCCACAGTTCTCATTAGCTCAGTGAATTCTAGCTGCTTCTTATCTTGCTTGCTTAACCTTCCTCAGGCCTCTCAAGGCCTTGCTGTATCTTTCAGGATTATTCAGAGTTTATGTACCAATTATCCATTCTCCTGTGAGAACACTGCCTCCACATCTCCCCCTTTTTGTTTTATATATGTTTTGGGTGACCCTACTTGAGCAGGGGATCTGGGCTAGATTATATCTCCAACATATGGCAACTACAGGCTGCTGGGCCTACCCCTTTTTTCTGCTGTATGGCTCTCTGGTAACAGAGGAGGCCATCCTTCACATCAAGGTCTGGCATGGCATGTGTCCCCACCGCACCATGCCTGCTGGGTTGCAGCCAACAGCAGAGCTAAAGGTTCTTCTTTAGAAGAAGGCCAACAGAGGCCAACCCAGTCTTGCCCTTGATTGTGGTAGCAGGCATTTTGTTAGCCTCAGTCCTTGCACCTTGTTGTCAATGCACAGTTTCACCTGCTTCATCCAGTAATAAGTTGCTACTATGGCAAAGCATGCACAAATTTATATTAGCAGAGTAACTATTACAGGGTGCAGCAGCATGTTGAAGATGCTGGTGGCAGCGAGGGAGTAGCCAAAGAAATTTCTTACCAGTGGAATTCTCCCTCCCTCTTAATTTGTTCCATTACCTGCTTTATAACACTACCATTGTATTAAAATCTTTCTAGCTTTTGCTTTAGCATTTTCTAGCAGCTACTGCAAATTTCCATACTCTAACATCTCTTTTACAAGTGACAAATCTATACAATACAAGGTGTAGTTTCTTATTAGCAGCTGGCTAGTAAATACAGGTGGTTTTATACACAAAATCACAGCCTCTAATAATAGCTACTTCACAAGCACACATATATTCAAGCTGTTACTTTTCAGTTGCCCCCAAGTGATGTTTTGCAATCATTCATTTTTCTTTTCCTCTATCTCATTCTGCTTGGGGTATTCACGGTCAGCTCCTGTAGCTGAGGCACCAGGTTTTTCCATTCGTCTGTCCAGCTCATGGCAAGGCTTCACAAACTTTGCAGGCAGTCTCCATGGACCTGTAGGCAGGAGGACACAAATATACCCCCTCCTCCAGGTTATCACTTCTTGAGAAGTAGACAGGTTAAACTGCACATTGTTAAGAGTCGAGGAGTTTGCTACATCTACATCATTGCCCTTTTTTTTTTTTCTGCCACCTTGATGCTGCTGTCCTGGGTTCAGCAGTAGCAGTCATGTTTTTCCTTTGTGTTAGCTGGTGCAGTGCTGTGTTTTGACTTCCAGCCTGGGAACAGTGTTGGTGAAGCCGATGTTGTCGGTTGTTGCTAAGTGATGTTTACCCTGACCAAGGACTCTGTGAGGCTCATGCTCTGCCAGGGAGGAGGGGAGGCTGTGGGGAAGCAGGGACGGGGCGCCTGACCCAGGCTGGCCGGGGAGGTATTCCATACCACAGCACGTCATGCCTGGGGTGAGGGGTAACTGGGAGTTACCCGGAAGGACAGGAGCTTCTGGGTGGAACTCGTTTTCTTGGCTGGTGGTATCGTATTCTCTTCCCTTGTTATTTTCCCTTATCATTGTTGTAGTTGATAGTAGCGGTGGTGATTTGTTGCTGGACTGTTCTTGTCTCAACCCGTAGGAGTTGCACTCTCTCGATCCTCCTCCCTGTTCCTCCGGGAGCGGGGAAGGGGAGAGCCCCGGTGTGGGGGGGGGGACGGACACGGACCTCGATTGTTGTCAGCTCGGCACCACTCACTGGGAGTGAGTTAACGAGTTACCTGACTGGGTTTAAACCACGACAGCTGCTTAGGTCACTGCTCATACAGCTTGAGGTTGCACTACCCCTCTTGCTTTTACAGTTAGCAATTCTTATTTCAACCAATCTATCTATTCCTCAGAGTCTTGGATTCACCCCCAGGTTACCTTAAACATGCTAAGCAAGGGTCCTACCATGCACCCACTGTGCTGCAGGTGCTCTTTAGGCTTTGTCTGTGGTGTCTCTACACACTGCCTCAATACCTCAATAGATTGAGAGGGCTTTTTGTAGCCTGCTTTGCACGGCTACAAACGCTGGCCTGCTTGGCAGCAGCTATAAATGCCTGCCTGCTCAGCAGCAGCTACAGCTGCCTGCCTGCTTCAGCAGCAACCATAAATACCTGCCGGCAACCGCACTTTTGCATTAACCCTTTCATGCCCAAAATGTTAAACTGCTCCCCGTTAAAAACTTTTACATGAACCCAACACCAAAAAAAACACACAGAACATCGTCTGCCCTCAACACACGCACGCACACACACGCACGCACACACACGCGTATGGGATCCCACAAGCACACGCCACACAACTACAATATTTGAAGCACAAAATCCAGACAATCATTACTCCCACTACACAGTCCCACATACAGAACGTGGCTCAAGGACCCTGTGGAGACTAACAGGAAACCAGCTCACCAGCTCCGAGAAGCATCATTACAGTGTGAGGTGGCATGCTCAACCTTAGCGGGCATCCCCGAGGAGGCTCTGCCTCCCCCACATCACATGAGGCTTGGGCTTTTATACTGACCAATATGCACACTCATTCCGACACAGGTGGCCAGCCTATGTTGGAAGAAGTGGCCAGTAATATCTATAAGGGTCTCCAAAGGTCGATGGAAACCTGTACATACTTATATTTACCAACTTCTAGTACATGAGTATCACAGAGAGACTGTGATAAATGAGTTGTATATGAGGTCCCAAGTCCACGGTCTGTCACAGTATGCCCAATACCCCTGTTTAGGCCATACGAGAGACCTTTCCACCACCGGAAAATCACACAATACGTCTGTATCCCACACTGTTCTCGCTTCCCTGGAGGTTCAGGGGGCGGGTGGGGTGGTGGTGGTGGTGTTTTTTGTGTTTTTTTTTACTTTAACCTAAAAAAGGTTGTTCCCTTCACTTTAAGAAGGACTGGAAACATCCATAAAATGGATGTCCTAAGCTCAAATTTTAATTCATTCAATCACTGGCAAGGGGGGTGTCCTGGCTCTCCTGGGGCGGTGCTGACTCTTTCCATGGTTTCACCCATCGAGCTGGCACGCACCGCAGACCGGAATCTGTAATTACACACATATAACCTCGACCAGTTAGTTTTACTTTCACAGGACCTTTCCAAATGCCGGTTTCCAAATCCTTGTACTGGACTAGAATACCCAGAGTTTTAGTCATATAACCTGAACCTAATGCCTGACCACGTATTATAGCAGGGGAGTCATTAAAGTCTCCTGTCAATCGCACAAAATTCATAACACATACAGCTTTCTGTATCCTTGCTACTGGTGTAAGTCCTTCTTCCCCCATTTTTTGTTTTTCCAACAGCTGTTTCAAAGTTTGATGTGTTCGTTCAATAATAGCTTGTCCTGTAAGAGAATAGTGTCAATAGTAACATGGACATATTTCAATTTCCCAAAAGAGGGTACATGAGTCGCATCCATTTGCCAAAGCTGAAGAGGCTGGAGGCCTCAAGGGTTGACTCCAAGGCCTATACCTACTGCTTGGCCTTGACAATCAGGGCAAGATTGCACAATGCCTCGGGCATCTGTTAGGGACAGTCCAAACTGTCGAACTAGCATTTTTGCTGATTGATGGAAGAAGGCATGGGATGCTTGAGCTTGTTGAAAGATATTTACAGAGGGTCCTGCCCATGCTGGGGCAACTAATTTATCCACTTTGTTATTGCCTTCACTAAGGCTTCCTGGAAAGCCTGAATGACTGCGAATATGCATAATAAAATATGTACATTCACGAGTATTCACAAGATGTAATAAGGTTTTTAACAAGATCCACAACCTGTGATTAGCGACTTCTTGTAAAATTGCCCTTTCTGTACGTTGAACAATGCCTACAACATATAAAGAATCACAGACAATATTAAGAGGGGTGTCAGGCCATCGCTGAAATACTGCAATAACAGCACTTAGCTCTAGTGTTTGTAGTGAATCGGAAAAATGACCAAGTATCTTCTGCGCTTTCCAACCATCATCTGTTTGCCAAACATATCCGGCTGTGTGATTGATTTTGCTTGCATCTGTAAAGATAGTTAATCCTATAACAGGTTTACTAGAATAAAAGGTAACATCTTCAAACTGATTATTCTTTAGCATTGTAAACATCTTATGAGGTGGAAAATGTATATTAAGAGGACCAACAAAACCTATCAGAGCAGACTGAAAAGCAGAGCTAGATTGTTGTGCCCAGCCTAACCATACCCTGGTAAGTGGCAAACAAATTTGTGATGGATCGCAGCCCATAATTCCCTGACAACGTGAACTACCTCGTACAATCAAAAGAGCAAATACTTCTAACGGAGTAGTGACAGTTTTATGTAATCGATAAGGCAGGAAAATCCATTCCAAAAATGCATAAAGGATCAGTCTTTTGGAAATACCACTGTACTAGTAGACTAAATGGATGATACTCACTGTTGGCAATAAACAGAATAACCTGTAAATCTGGATTCCATTGAGAAGCATAAGAGGTAGTGATTTTTGTCATGATGTGATCTAAGGCCTCATACTGAGCTTTTGATAGAACTCTTTTTTGTTCTGCCTTTGACTCACCCTTTAAAAGGGGCATGAGATCGGTCAGATCATCATTTGAGATTCCACACAAAGGGCAGACCCATTGGATATCACCTGTCAATTTCTGCAGGTCAGACAAGGTTTTTATCTGTGTGGTAATTTTAACTTTTTGAGGCCTAATTTCAGTTCCGGAAGTCATCCACCCCCGATATTTCCAAGGGGCTTCACGTTGCACCTTGTCTGGTGCAATTACCAGTCCTGCTTTGGCTAATTCTGATTGTAGCAGGCAGAGCAGATGGTCCTTGTTTAAATCTTTGCCTGCAATTAGGATATCATCCATATAGTGATAGATAACACATTTTTGCAGTTTTTGTTGGATCAGTTGCAATGCCCAGGCAACATACAGTTGACAAATAACAGGAGAATTTTTCATACCTTGAGGTAAAACAACCCATTCATGTCTCTTAGCAGGCTCTCCTTTGTTAATTGCTGGGACAGGGAAAGCAAATTTTTCACAATTGCTTGGATGTAGAGGAATTGTGAAAAAAACAGTCTTTTAATTCAATTATTATTAAATCCCAAACCTAAGGTATCATTGAAGGGCTAGGCAAGCCAGGTTGCAAAGCAACGACATTCAATTGTCTTGTGGCCAAATTTGTCACATTTAATACATTTATCTGCAAAACCAGTAACACCACCCTGAGGGGGGCTGGTTGCTGAACTAATTTTCTTTACAGTACACTGGTTTTGTTTTTGTTTTGTTTTTGTTTTGTTGTTTTTGTTTTGTTTTTTTTTTAATGTCCCATCTATCCACAATTATAACATCTCATACCTTTAGTACCCCCACGATCACCCTGACCTTGTTGTAGAAGGGGTTTAACAGCAGCGGCGAAGGCAGTAGCCGTGTATCCATCCTTTTCCTCTGCTGTGCCCACTTCAGAAAATGCATCCATCATTTCTTGAAGACCAGCAGATTTTGGCAAAACTTGCAAAATACGCTTACAAGCTGGGTTAGCGTTTTCCATAGCCAGAGACATAAGCATCAGTTCTTTAGCATTAAATGCCAGATCAATATTCTTTTCGATAGCCTCTGTCAATCTGTCAATAAATTGCATATATGGCTCATTAGGTCCCTGCTTTACTGATGTATTTTCCTGCTTCCGGCACAGCTTTCAGAGCAGCTAAAGCCGATTGCTGTGCTTGCTGTAAAGCTTCAATTTTCATACGAGCTTGTACTTCATCAGGGTGAAATTGTCCCTTTCCCAATAACATTTCAGATGAAAAACCATGCAAAGGGTGATGAATTCTCACTCTCACTCTGAATTCTCATCTGCAGCCCTTGCAGCAAGCTCCTCAAACCCACTTTTAAAATGTAGTAGCTGTGAAGGAGTTAATAAAATTGCAGCCACTCTGAGACAATCATTTGGAGTTAGAACAGAACTAGAAAAGAAAGCAGATAACATTTGCTGTGTATATGGGGAAGACAACCCATACTGAGTAATTGCTCCCTTAATTTCTTTCATAGCTTTCCAGTCCATAGGAGTCCAGACAGTCTGTCCCTGAGTATTTATAATAACAGGGAATGCAGTGGGAACATCTATCGGTAAAATAGTACCTGCTATGATTGCATCCTGAATGCAGCCTCGCCATCTCATGGCGCTCGGATTCGCTTTATTAGACGTAGGAGTCGGTGGTAATGGCAATCACACGGACTGATCTTATCTGTTTTTTTACGTCTTTTCCATTTTTTCTGGGGCTTGCTCCCTCTCCTCTCCCAATTTGTCCAGATGGTCCCACAAGTCCTGCAATTGTTTATCTAAGGATTTTGTCCATTTCCCCAGTCCCACTCATTTTGTGGCTCCGGTGGGAGCGATGCAAGCGGTGGTGTAGGTGGCGGAGGTGGGTATTTATTCGGAGTTACACCCTACTCCTTAGGAGACTCCCACCGCGGCAAAAAATCTTGGAGATTAAGTTTAGGGGCAGTAGCAGCACCAAAAGGGTTAACATCAGTTTGTTTCGGTTGCTCAGTAGCCGCTACTGAATCCCGAGTATCAACTGGAGCTACCGCCAATAAAGGTGTTGTTGACACGGGATAGGGGAAAGGCACAGGGTCCTTACTGCTTGCCGGTTTTTGGCCAGAATGTTTTATGACCTAAACAGGCGACACTACCATGGCTGTAGCGCCGGGTGCTGAATCTAATGTAGGTGCCGAGCCCTGCTGTTGTGAAGGCGAGTCAGAGAGAGCTGTAAAAGTGGATTTTGCCACCTGTTTCTCAGCCTTCACTGTGGCTAGAGTCCCTTTCAGTAGTAGCCAGGTGGCAGCAAGAGACTTTGCTTCCTTAGACCCACAAGTAACTAGATCCCACAGGCGTGCCCCAGTTTTTTCCCCAAGTCCCGAGATCAAAAGCTTCATTAACCCCCTTGATCAGCTCTTTTTCGTTACTCCAGAGCAATAGTCTTTTTAACAGATTATCGTCATATTCTATCCCTCTCACTGAGAGGATATGCTGGAAGAGCTTAAGGATGACCATTTCTTCTTTACTTTTTTGATTCCCCATCCTAACCCTCTTCCAGACCCGTCGGCTGTTACCTTATTTGCACTGTGCAGTGTCTTCCGGGTTCACAAGGCTCCGTTCCGAGGCGTCTACCTCCCAATCCTGGTCCTGCCGGATCGAACCCAGCCGACATCCCTGCGGCTCCACGTTTTCCACTTTCTTTGGTGCCACACGCTTTAATTCCTTCAGTTTCAGTATGAAAAACTGGGGGGGGGGGCACTTTGGGCGCCATTTGCCGCAGAAAATATATGCACCCAGTCAGAGATCAATGTTATCAGACCAAAGTCATTTATTACAAAGACTTAACTCCTTATATACTATTTTTTACATGCCCTTACAGTGATTTGGCATATTATGATTGGATACATGTCTTGAAGACGCTTAGTGACTAACATATAATTGGTTAAGCACAGGTGTGAGAACTTGAACTCCAAAGCTTGCAAACAGTCCACAGTTCTCATCAACATGGTGAATTCCATCCTCTTCTTATCTTGCTTGCTTAGGCTTCCTTGGGCCTCTCAAGGCCTTGCTGTATCTTTCAGGATTATTCAGAGTTTATGTACCAATTATCCATTCTCCTGTGAGAACACTGCCTCCACAGGCCACCATTGGTTACAATATTTTACCAATGTTTTCTACTACAATCCCCTGGTACTGAGTATAAAGTCCAGATCTCAAGAGTAGGACTACAGATATTAGAGGTTATACTTCTCTTATACAGCCACTGGGGCGCAGAGAGGGAACTCTTCTTAACCTCCCCAGTAGCCACAGTTTACTTTTGTCTACTCCTCCCCCACTGCTTAAACACTGTAATCTTTAACACTAAGGACAGACATATACACAAGAACATATAGGCACAAGACAGATATGCTTCATAGCTATGCCACATCTCAGTCTCACAAAACACTTCCACCCCCACATGGGATCCCACAGACACACTCCACACAGTGGTTCCGCTTACCCTTCTCCTGCTTCCTACACAGTCATTAGCAGTTCTGTCCTGGCTCCCAAAACCTGGGATGCAGCCGAGACCCTGGACGCGCCTGGTTCACAGCCGCTCTATCGGTCGACGAGCCCCCAATCCCGGACTCGCCTAGTTCATGGCCGCTCTATTGGCCGACAAGTCCTTGGACTCACCTTGATCCACCCTCAAGAACGCTAGCGGCCGGTCTATCATTCGACGAGTCCCCAACCTACTGCTTGCAAGCCCTGCCTTTCCCAGTATGGGGACTATGCTGTGTGCCAGACATCTCTGCAGGGCTTATCAGCAGCCCCGCCCAAGCTTACGACTTATAGGCCCCTTAATTACAAGCATACCTTTTCTACAGCTGGCACAGGTTGTTGTCTGCCCCAGCAGTGAGCAGACGAGTAGCGGAGGTCCTCCAGGTGAACGGCCTGGAGCACCTAGTATGTCCACCCCTCAGCTGATCCTGCAGCCAAACAGAGGTCTCCTGGCCGGCTCGCCAAATTGATACGTGGGTAGACTCCACAACTCGTGAAAAATGGAAAGTAGGTATGTTTTATTCAGCGCTGAGGCGCATGGGGGATTGCTCCTCCAAAGGCATGATCACCTCAGTGTTGTTCTCCTTCATATTTATCCTCCAAACTATTACATATTCATGAGGTTGTGCAACACGCCTATACTTATTCATGACCTATCCCTGCTTCATATTATAATGAGGTAAAAGGTCCTTGCTTGCGTAGTGTCTCCTGGTGGTCATGGGCGAGGGTCTCAAGATGAAGTAAACGAGTCTTCCCTGAACTTTTCATCTCTAGTCGTTACGCATGTTCCCTGGCGATTTAGTCATTGTCCAAACCGCAAAGCTGATTTCAGCCAGTTTAGGGGTCCAGAGAACAGGAGTTACTGTTCCTTCCTCTTATCAATAGCCTTGGTCCTCCCACCCTTTTCCGGCAAGCACGATAAGTGTTGAGCACGCATTTGTTGAGTAAGCATGAGTAAGCAGTAACATTGTTAAGCAAGCGGCTTAACCCACCCCCCCGTACATCAGTTAACCCTTCGCATCCATAGCAGGTGTGCAGTGTTATTAAGAAAAAGCATTTCTCACTGAGAACCTGAACTGTCATCTTACATCAGATCCACCGCTTACCAATTAAAAAACTCATTATTGCAAAAGAAAAAATGCTAGTGATCTTACTTAAAAAAAGCTGGGATACTTCAAATAACTATTGCCCAGGATCTTTGCAAGTACTTCTTAAAACAGAGAAGCAGATATTTTGGAGGATAATAGTTCTGCCTAACTGCACTGATGAATGTGGGAGTGAAGTGCTCATGTGGAGTTACCGGGATGTCAGTGGGACTTCTTCAGAATGGAAACCAAGATAAGCTTGGTGTAATTATGATTCTGTTCTAATGCGTATACTATGAATAAGAGATATTAATCCAGAGTGCAGTTTGGTACAAGGGGAACAGAAATATTTGCAGAGCTACTGCTGGAAGCTTCTGGATAGTGCTGTCTGGTGTATTTGCTCTTTCTGCTTTGTGCATTTTGTTTCCTTCCCATTGAGAAGTTTTGGTAATCTGGCAGTTACCAAATGCGGCCTTTCCATCTTCTTTTATGTGGTTGCTAGCTCTGGGTTGTCTTATGCTGCTGTGATACGCTGATGCAGTGACAAGTGTGTGGAGGGGCACATTTATGGTCCTAAACAAACTGAGAAAGGTACTTGAAAAGTCCTGTGGATCTTCCATTTGCTTTTATATTTCTGTAACTGCATCTGCATCTCAGGATTTTTCCACTAGAAATGTGATAAAAAAAAGTCTTCTTGTTTTTTTTTCCTAACTGCTTTACTGCAAAATATTTGTTTGGAAAATAGATGTTTTCCTGTATTTGTGTATTCTGTATGCTTTTGTGGCCTTTGAAACTAGTAGGAATTATATGCATATGTTCCATGGAATGCCTTGTTTGGAGAGTCAAAGTGATGTCTTTTTTAATGTTTTGCCTCAGGTAAGTTACCTCCTGCTTTTTGTATTCCTGTGGCTCTCACTTCAAAAGTGCTTATTGTGAACAAATGTAGTGCCAGTCACGGATTTAGTGGTGGGGGCATACTGCAGCCTGGCCTGGTCCCAGCCAGGAGCTCTGCAGGCAGCCCTGCCACCCAACCCGATTGCAGCCAGGCAGCCTTGCCAGCTCTTCTGCACCCCAGCCCTCCAGTGCATCTGAATCTGATCCCTTCTGTGAATTGAAAATGATGCATTTATGTGGCTGAATTTCAAGCAGTACTGGAAATCTGTGGTTTATGATTCAGTACCTTTTGGGTGTGTGTGTGTAGGAGGCATAGGCAGCCCAGCCTTTTTTTTTTCCTTGCTAACTTTTTAAGTTATGAGGAAGTAAGCTTCTGTCAAAAATTGGAATATTCAGCTGCAGTCCACAAGTCATGCTCTAGACAGTAGTTTGTTCTAAAAATAGGTTTGGAGAATGTTTAGAATATCCATTGCATTACAGAGTTTCCCCCTCTTGTAGTCTGCTGAGAGTACATTTTCCCATCAGAACAGCTTTCCCACTTGTCCTTGGAACATTTCACTTTCATTTTTGAATTGCTTAATTACAAATTACAACTATTTAATGTAGTCTTAATTAGCATGCTGTTTTCCATAGGAAGAACTGGAAGTGCTTTGAAAATACTGAGCTTTATTTAGCCCTTTTTGCTCCTTTCCCTGTCTGGAAAATTTCTCCTATCTTTGGGAATTCAGAAGGAATTTAGAGTCCTCAGTAACATTCATTGAAAACATTTGACATCAGAATCCAGTTTACTTTTTTTTTTTTTTTTTCCCAAGCCATTACAAACTCTTCAGGTCTGTCATATACTGTCAGGAGAATAAACATGTCCAGGAACATGTTACAACAAAATGAGCTTCTAGATACTTTACATTTAGTATGGATCTTCTGCAGTTGATGGGTGACATACCCAGCCATTGGGAAGCTGGTAAGACAGATTTTCTGTATTATATCCTCGTGACAGATCCATGCAGTAACATTGATTGTAGACTTTGGTAGATTCATACAAGGTTATTGATTGGTCATATATTGAAATGCAGGTTATGGGGTAAGCATACACTTAGAGAGGGTGTTTTAATTAAAAACCAGGGCAGAGAAGGAAGCTGTAAGAGGATAAAACTGTTGACTCTCATTTGTCTGCAATCCCCAGAAACTGATGAAAGCTCTTGTAGCTAATGTGAATTGTTGATTAGACAAAGCATTAATAATAATATTTTTTTCCCACTTATTACCAGCTTCTTGCAGTGGAAAACTGAAAGAGCACACAGAGAGACGGGGAGTCATCTATAGTCGTCCTTCTTGGCCATTGAACTGTCCTTAAGCTGTAAACTGCATCTGGTTCATTCAAGGAGATCATGGAGACATAATAACAATTAGGTATGGTTTCATATTATGCAGAGGTAAATGTTTTCTTTGCTGAAATGAAACAAAATGCTAGTTCTGATATACTGGTATGAGACTGTCAGAGTTACTGGATGGTCAAAGGAATCTGAAGTCGATTACACTGAAGCATGA
This sequence comes from Pezoporus wallicus, assembly GCF_028554395.1. Taxonomy (NCBI): domain Eukaryota; kingdom Metazoa; phylum Chordata; class Aves; order Psittaciformes; family Psittacidae; genus Pezoporus; species Pezoporus wallicus. The sequence goes on from NW_026636854.1 coordinate 216,016, forward strand.
CTGCAGGCTGGGCAACTCTCTCATTTTAAAAATGTTCCACTGTGTCTTGTTCCTGTAGGCTACTTCTGACATCCACTATTATACACACAAATCAGTTGTAGTCTTTTAATATGTTTATCTTCACTATACCTATTTGAGATTTCATACACGTCTGATAGATGGTGGGAAGCAGTGATATATTTACTCAAGTTTAATAGTCCTTTTTCTCTTCATTGCTTCTAATTAGGAAAAGGTGAAGGCTATAAAACCTGGAACAGCCTCAGTGGGATACAAAAAATTCTTAGAGCAGAAATGGATTTTTCTGTAATGTCTTGAAATGGTGCTCACTCCCAGTTATATCCTGGGCATGATGTGCTGTGGTATGGAATACCTCTTTGGTCAGTTTGGGTCAGGTGTCCTGTCTCTGCTTCCTCCTGGCTTCCCCTCCTCCCTGGCAGAGCATGAGGCTCAGAAAGTCCTTGGTCAGACTAAAACATCATTGTTATCAGCTCTGTTCCCAAGCTGAAAGTCAAAACACAGTGCTGCACCAGCTACTAAGAAGGAGAAAAAATGACTGCTACCGCTGAACCCAGGACAAAATACTTGTAAGAAAAGACTAGAATATATTATAAATGATTTAAGAATGTTTAGGCTATAATGTCAGCATACCACATATGTGTTTAATTTCTCTGGGCTAATCATAGTATCCTTCTCAAACCAAGGATTTCTTATTAAAAAAAAAAAAAGAAAAATAAACAAACCTAGGAAAGGGGATTTTGTTTGGTTTTTAGTACTGTTGTATTTGATACCATCTGCTCATTCTTTGCTCAGCTGCTTAAAAGGACTGCAAACCTCTTCACTGCAGATGCTCAGCATTTAGAAACAAATCTGCTACAGATGGAATAATAGGTCTCCACCATCCATACTTCAAAATAGGAAGTACTCATCAGAAGTAATGAAGTAGGTACCTGCCAGCATTTAAGATCCGTAAATAGCAACATGTTTTTAAACCCCATTAAATTATATTGGACTTGGGGAATTTGTTTCAAAGCAGAGATTATTGGAAACTTGAGAAAGCATATGGATGAGACACAGGACTTGTTTTGGAGAGTAGTACTGCAGTTTATGCTACGTCTCGAAGCTCCCAGATAGAATTAGGATTCTCTTCTTCAAGTACAAGTGTAACAGAGGCTAAAGAGACTAAGATGCAGATACCGGTAATAATGTATGTGTATTTTAGATGCGTGCATAGCAGTATGACTTGAAAGATTTTTTCTTAATGGTTTTGTTTTCTGTCACTGGACCACATCCTGCCCTCCTGTGCACATGTGAACAATGGGAGCTATGTGTTTACATCGTAGGGAGTAGTGTTGTGGTGTTACATTTCTGACTATAAATGTACTTGGAATGACTCACTATAGCGTACGAAATGCAAAATGTTAACAGCATCTGACGATTTCTTTAGAAGGTTGGGCCCCTTATAATGCCAAGGACATAAAAGAAGCAGCTGACTTAACTAGGCAAACTGGGAGAAAGGGTTCAAATAAAAACATCTTTTTCTCTTTACTGTTGGGTATGCTTGTTCTAACAGTGTGTTGATAAGGGCATAGAATCATAGAATAGTTAGGGTTGGAAAGGACCTTAAGATCATCTAGCTGCAACCCCCCTACCATGGGCAGGGATGCCTCACACTAAACCATGTCACCCAAGGCTCTGTCCAACCTGGCCTTGAACACCACCAGGAATGGAGCATTCACAAATTAAGTGGGCAACCCATTCCAGCACCTCACCACCCTTACAATAAAGAATTTCTTCCTTATATCCTATCTAAACATCCCCTGTTTAAGTTTTAATCCCTTACCCCTTGTCCTGTCACTACAGCTCCTAATGAATAGTCCCTCCCCAGCATCCCTATAGCCCCCCTTCAGATACTGGAAGGCTGCTATTAGGTCTCCACACAGACTTCTCCAGGCTGAACAGCCCCAACTTTCTCAGACTGTCTTCATATGGGAGGTGCTCCAGTCCCCTGATCATCCTCGTTGCCCTCCTCTGGAACTGCTCCAACAGTTCCATGTCCTTTTTATGTTGAGGACACCAGAACTGCACACAGTGCTCCAAGTGAGGTCTCACAAGAGCAGAGTAAAGGGGCAGGATCACCTCCTTCAACCTGCTGGTCACGCTCCTTTTGATGCAGCCCAGGATACGGTTGGCTTTCTGGGCTGTGAGCACACACTGCTGGCTCATGTTTATTTTCTCATTGACCAGCACCTCCAAGACCTTCTCCGCAGGGCTGTTCTGAATCTCTTCTCTGCCCAACCTGTAGCTGTGCCAGGGATTGCTCCGACACAAGTGTAGTATCTTGCACTTGTCATGGTTAAAATTCATGAGGTTGGCATCAGCCCACCTCACAAGCGTGTCCTTCTGGATGTCTTTTCTTCCCTCCAGCGTATCAGCTGAGCTTGGTGTCATTGGCAGACTTGCTGAGGGCGCACTCAATCCCACTGCCCATGTCACCAACAAAGATGTTGAACAAGACTGGTCCCAACACCGATCCGTGAGGGACACCACTCGTTACTGGTCTCCGGCTGGACTTTGAGCCACTGAACACAACTCTTTGCATGTGGCCATCCAGCCAGTTCTTTATCCACCAAGTGGTCCACCTATCAAATTGATGTCTCTCCAATTTAGAGACAAGGATGTCATGTGGAAAAGTGTCGAATGATTTACACAAGTCCAGGTAGACGGCGTCAACTGCTATACCCCTGTCCATCAGTTCTGTAGCCCCATCATAGAAGGCCACCAAATTGGTCAGGCAGGATTTCCCCTTAGTGAAGCTATGCTGGCTGTCACCAAGCCCCTTGTTGTTTTTCATGTGCCTTAGCATGCCTTCCAGGAGGATCTGCTCCAAGATTTTGCCAGGCACAGAGGTGACACTGACTGGTCTGTAGTTCCCCAGGTCATCCATTTTCCCCTTCTTGAAAATGGGGGTTATATTTCCCTTTTTTCCAGTCATCAGGAACTTCACCTGACTGCCATGATTTTCCAAATATGATGGCCAGTGGCTTAGCAACTTCATTTGCCAGCTCCTTCAGGACCCACGGATGGATTTCATCAGGACCCATAGACTTGTGCACATTCAGATTTTTAAGATGGTCTTGAACCAGATCCTCTCCTACAGTGGGCCCAAGGTTTTTGTTCTCACAGTCCCTGCATCTGCCTTCCAAGACTTGGGTGATGTGCTCAGAGCCTTTGCCAGTGAAGACCGAGGGAAAGAAATCATTCAGAACCTCAGCCTTCTCCAAATCCTGTGTAGCTAGTTCTCCTGAGAACTTCCTGAGGGGGCCTATGTTGTCCCTAGTCTGTTTTTTATTTGCTATGTACCTGTAGAATCCCTTCCTGTTATCCCTAATACCCCTAGCCAAGTTTAATTCTAACTGGGCCTTAGCTTTCCTAACCTGGTCCCTAGCTTCCCAGACAACATCCCTGTACTCTTCCCAGGCCGCCTGTCCTTGCTTCCACTTATTATAAGCCTCTTTTTTCATTTGAATTTTCCTCAGGAGCTCCTTATCCATCCAAGGAGGTCTCCTGGCCCTCCTGCTGCACTTCCTTCTAGTTGGGATGCAACACTCCTGAGCTTGTAGCAGGTGATCTTTGAATATCAACCAAGACCCTTGGGGCCCCCTGCCCTCTAGGGATGTATCCCATGGAACTTTACTAAGCAGGTTCCTGAAGAGGCCAAAGTCTGCTCTTTCGAAGTCCAGGGCAGTGAGCTTGCTGCACGTTCTTCTCACTGTCCTGAGGATCTCAAATTCGAGCACCTCATGATCACTGCATCCAAGGCTGCCCTGGAGCATCACATTTCCAACGAGCCCTTCCCTGTTGGTGAGCACGAGGTCAAGCATGGCACGTGTCCTTGTTGGATCCTCTATTACTTGCAGAAGGAAGTTGTCTTCCACACAATCGAGGAACCTCCTGGATTGCTTGTGCCAGGCCGTACTGTCCTTCCAACAGATGTCAGGGTGTTTGAAGTCATCCATGAGAACAAGGGCCTGTGAGCGTGGGGCTGTTCCTTATCCATCTATGGAGTGCTTCATCCGCAGGTTCTCCTTGATCAGGCGGTCTGTAACAGATTCCCACAATAATGTCTCCCATAGCTATATTCCCTTTAACCCTGACCCACAAACTCTCTATTGACTGCTCACCTGTCCCCAGACAGAGTTCCATACTCTCAAACCTATCCCTAACATAAAGGGCAACTCCCCCTTCCCGCCTGCCAGTCCTGTCTTTTCTAAAAAGCCTGTAACCTTCCATTCCAACACTTCAGTCATAAGAGCCGTCCCTGTTGCAGAATGACTCTAAGAGCAGGACCATAGAACCCTGGAGGACTGTGCAAGCAAGGCAGGGGGTGGCCCCCACAGGTAACCGGAAACCGGACATGGGAGGAGAATGTGGAGGAAGCTGTGTGGGGCTAACCAATACTGTTGTGCCAAGGAGGAGTGGCTGAATACCACTCCTATATATATGTGAACTGCGTCACAAATAAGGTAGAAGTTTGCTTATCACCCATATTGGGTTGGCCTGTCTGCTTCTCCTCGTCGCTTACACATCCCACCGTGTTTCTGTTTTGCCTAGTACATCATACCTCCGTAGATGTGCACACATCTCTAATTCCTCTTGTTTGTTCCCTATGCTACAGGCATTTGTATATGCCTGATCTTGTAGTTTTTTGTTAGCTTCTGGAGCCCTGCTGAGGTAACCTTTTTTCAGTGTCATACCACTGAAAGAAAAGATCAGATTATTTTACTGATTTCTGCAGAATTCTGTAAAAACAGATGTAGTGCTACATTTGTCACATTGAGTTGTTCTGATCCATGGAGCCTGTATGCTTCCAGTGTTTAACAGACTATTCTTATACTTTTGTATAACATTAGGGTTTTTTTTAAAAGGAATTATCTGTGGAAGAGGCATTCGAAAAGCAAGATAACTGGAGTTAGTTCCTTGTGAATAGCATCTGTCAGAAGAAACTAAATCTGCAACATTTGGTCTGGTAATTTTGGTCTTTTACACATCTCCTTGATTCCTGTATTGTGTTGGGGATGCACAGTGAGAATAGCCTAAGGACCAAAGTCTTTTAAAGGATATTCTGTGTGTTAGTGATGGGTGTTGTACTTGTTAATATTGCAGTTCTAAGTGCTCAAAATACCAGTGTACCACTGCAGCTTGCATAGTAGGATGGACCTCTGGGTCCACATTGCACTCCAGAGCACTTTGCTGGAGGGGGTTAGTGACTGAACGGGCCCATCCTTTGCTTTTCCTCCCAAACCCTGTGCTTCCCTGGCCCAGATGTTTAAAAGTACTGCAGTACTGACTGGTGCTTCATGAGATTTTGGTGACATTATCCACTAGTACTTTCTGTTTCAGCTTGATTCTGATTCTTGTTTTAATCACAGAAAATGATGTGGGTCCAGGATAAAATGGTCTGAGACCTCCCTCAAGAACCGTAACTGCAGATAGTACTTTTCCGTACTTTTCCAAAGACCATAAGATGTTTGTTCAGTCCTAAAAGCAGTAGGAGCACAATACTTAGACCCTTATTTCCACAATATACCCTCACTCACTCAACAGCTGGACTAATGCCTTTGAAAGAAAAATTTGCATTTCTGTTTGAGAACGTTCAACTGAGTAAGTAAATGTCTCTGTGTTCTATTTTGTGGGCAGCGGGATTAAGTTATTCTTCAGAAGACTGTAACAGCAGCTGTGCTGGATCTAATTACAGATGATGAAAGATGTGAAGTAGCAAAGGTTGAATGCATTCTTCAGGACTCTTGAGTAAAATAATCAGTGGGCTATTTGATGTCAGATTAGTATGGCAGAAACTTCTGACAGAAAACCTTGTTGTTGCAAATGCATTATAAAGCAAACCCCAATTTTATGTATTTATACATTCACACACATGTATTCATGTTCTTTCATATTTCTTTGCAAAGGAGTGATTTTTGTGGTGAGGTAGGTTGATGGCTCATTCAAATGATGGCTTTTGGCCTTATATAAAATCACTATCAATTTAAATGGGGAAAAGTTTGCTCCCAGTAGAGACAATAGAACTTAAAATGATGCTGGAGTGGAGTGACAATGCCTTAATGAAAGCAAAATTCGTTCAAAATATGTCTGCTGGTGAGTTTGTATGAGGCAGTTCATAATTGCTTTGACTTTGCTCTTGCCCTTAGAAGAAGAAATTTTATAACTGCTACAGTTTCTATTATAACTTTACATCAGACCTAGAACATCTTTATTTCAGATAAATGGTGTTCAATACTATTTGAAACTCCTAAGCACCTGGGATTAAGATGTTTATTGTTTCTGAAAAAGAGTTAGTTCTTGTGAATGTTCTGTATTGCCCTTTTTCAAATACCAAGGCATTTGTGTCAGTAGCTTGAGCAACCCTGAGGGGCATGGTGTTTTCAGGGAGGCTGTTAAAGATGATACGTCCTAGTGAGTCTATTTTGCCTCATTACCCATGTACTCAGTTGGTTTTGTGGCTAAAGCTTGGATCTCTTAGTGAAGTGTGGGATTCTGTCTGAATCTATTTCAGTTCCACAGCTGATGTTCAGGAAAAGCAGTTATCCTCTGTATGCCTGTGCTTCTGCTTTGGAAGGTGGGACTAAAGTTTATTACCCTTCCATACCCTTTATAGTAAACAAGCAAACAAAAAAAGCACCCTTTATTAGCAGTCTTCAATACTGCATTCTCAAGGTGAAAGTGAAAAGATTTTGTTTGTTTGTTTGTTTCCTTGAAAGAAATGCATTTTAATGTAAGGTACAGACAGCTTATTATATAGGCAAATTTTCCCCAGGGAGTGTTCAGTCTGTTGCATAACCACACTGTAGGTGAATTATTTACTTGATAGACAAAAGGAGCTGTTTTCAGCAGAGTAGGGATAATAAGTGGCTGTGGGATTTGACTGGAGCGCTGGGAGCTGGGTAAAATAGGTGAATACATTGTTTAGTTCTTTAAGATTTGTCCTGGTACGTCTAAAATAACTATAGAAGTAAGATTTAGTAAATGATCTTGTTTGTATTGTACAAGAAGAAGTTTTTCTAGTCACTCTCTGTGCCTTTCCAGTTTTGAGTTTCCATTTCTTGATTTAGTGACTGTTCTCTTTTCTTAAAAAAAGTTGGGCAGATATAGGTATTTCTAATACTTATCCCCAAAGTGTGCACAATCATCTAAAACTTCCTTGCAAAATATGCTGGTTTCAGAAGGTTGGTGAGATTGCTTGTAGCAAAGAATTAGGTGCTGTGGGAATATTTCTTCACAGCTGGGAAGACATATAGAGCATGTGGGAGGAAAAGAGTTTGAAAAGAGGAGGGAAACATTTCTGGGTAGATTGTCCTTGCCTGTAAAATTGTTGTTGGACATCTCTTAATTTCCATCTTAACACTTTCATTGCATTCTTATTTCACACGCTCTTACTGAGATCCTCTCCTACAGTGGGCCCAAGGTCTTCATTCTCACAGTCCCTGCGTCTGCCTTCCAAGACTTGGGTGGTGTGATCATAGCATTTGCCAGTGAAGACCAAGGCAAGGAAGTCATTAAGAACCTCAGCCTTCTCCAAATCCAGGGTAGCCAGTTCTCCTGATAGCTTCCGGAGATGGCCCACCCTGTCCCTAGTCTGTCTTTCATGGCAGAAGGCCAAAGCAGTGCCAAGTCATTTGACTGCCTCTCCAGCCAAAAGCAGTAAACGTCAGGATGATACTTACTGTCTCACACTAATCAGTCATCATTCTGATTTAATGCTGCAGCATATACAATAAAATGCATCAAATTCTTAATAACAAGAGAGGCAGGCAGGCTATTAGCTGGAATGATTCATTCATTAAAAATGAAGGTAGAAGGCTTCAGCACTTGATATCCAGGTAACTCAAATGCTGCTGCTTGCCATCAGCAGTTTACATTGCCAAGTGACACCTGAATAGCCCTGCTACATTATCAGTGGGGCGTATACTTCTGTCAGATCTCAGCTCAGACATATCTTGCAATTAAATCTGAATTTTGATGATTGGGACTCCTTAATTATCTGAATGCTGTCAGCAATTGTAACAATCTAAGTCCTTTTTTGAACTTCATCACAGGTACTGTGAAAAACAGAAGAAACAACAGCTGTTCTCGGTGGACATGACATTTTTCTTACAGCTCTTAGTAAGCAGAATCAAATTTTTATTAAAATTCATCCTTGGCATCATCTATGCTCACAACTTTGTGATCATTATGCTCTTCTGCTCCCGTTCCTGCTTCTTTATCTGACCTTTCTACCAATTTGTGCTCTGGAGGCTTTGACCCTTTGTTAGCCAGATTTTTCTGCTCTGGGTAGGGGGCGTACTGATACTTCACACACAGCCCAATGCTTATTAGATTTGTCCATCTATTTGTTCCTTAAAAATGTCGATTGCTGTGATGTTGACAAGCCTTAGAAATAACAAGAAGTGATAATCTTTGCTGCAGGGCTCAGGGTCATTCAGCAGCATATGCTGTGCAGAATGATAGAGTATTTTTAACTGTCCATTGTGAGCCAGTTCAGAATGAAATAATGTCAGTTTTGTTTGGATACACCACAGTCATAGTAATAATGATCATAACATGATTTTCCATTCACGCAAGGTTTAAATTAGCCAAAGAAGCCTTTCTTTCCTGTAGGTGTTCATCAGCCTGCAGGAGAATAAATACATTTCTTGCATCATGAAATAGCACTAGTTGCTGTAACTAGATAAAAAAAAATCTTGCTCACTTTATGAACACATCAAAGTGCTGTTCAGTCTTCAGGCTGTGTTACACAGTTTGAGTGCAAAGCCACTTCAGAACATCCCTCTGCCATGCCCGGGGGGACTGGAGTCACAGCAGGATGTCAGGGGTTTTCTGGGTCATACAGCTTGCCAGATGAGGGGTTTTCCACTGTAAAAGGTTCAGTTGACTTGATCACCTGAACCACGCCTTGGTTCTATTGCTCACATCCTGTCACTTTATTAACAGATGAGCCCATTTACTTCTTTTTTTTTTTTTTTTTAAAGGTTGCTGGGCACTGGTTTGTAAGAGGTAAGTGCAAGAGGTCTTGATTATGGAAGAGGAAGGGGCGAGGAGGGGAGGGTGTGGGATCTGCAACTTGTATGTGCAACTGTGCTAATGCTTCCTTCAGTGGTGAACTGCAAGCATTGTGCCTCAGAAGTTATTCAGAGCAGCCCTGCAGAGGACTTGGGGGTGTTGGCTGACGAGAAACTGAACATGAGCCAGCTTCAGTGTGCTCTCGCAGCCCAGAAACCAACTGTATCCTGGGCTGAATCAAAAGGAGCATGACCAGCAGGTCGAAGGAGGTGATCCTGCCCCTCTACTCTGCTCTCATGAGACCCCACTTGGAGTACTGTGTGCAGTTCTGGTGTCCTCAACACAAGGACATGGAACTGTTGGAGCAAGTCTAGAGGAGGGCCACGAGGATGATCAGGGGGCTGGAGCACCTCCCATATGAAGACAGGCTGAGGAAGTTGGGGCTGTTCAGCCTGGAGAAGAAAGGGCTGCATGGAGACCTCATAGTAGCCTTCCAGTATCTAAAGGGGGCCTACAAGGATGCCGGAGAGGGACTCTTCATTAGGGACTGTTGTGATAGGACAAGGGGTAATGGGTTTAAAATTAAACAGGGGAAGTTCAGGTCAGATATAAGGAAGAAGCTCTTTACTGTGAGGGTGGTGAGGCACTGGAACAGGTTGCCCAAAGAAGTGGTAAATGCTCCATCCCTGGCAGTGTTCAAGGCCAGGTTGTGGACAGAGCCTTGGATGACATGGTCTAGTGTGAGGCATCCCTGCCTATGGCAGGGATCTTAAGGTCCTTTCCAACCCTAACCATTCTAGGATTCTATGATTCTATGCTGTACTTGTGCAGAGGACATCAGGCTTTGCTTTGGTAGCTTTGCAGATACAAGAATATAGAAACTACACTAGTGCTGCTCCAGACTTGTCTAGGCCTTTTTCTGCCTGTGATTAATCTTGAGAAATATTGGGCTCTGCTGCTGCAGAACAGGTCAAGCAATCTGGTGTGCTGCAAGAGGCAGAACTTTTTCTCCTTTGACATGTACCAGCGAATAAACCCTACCACGAGTAAGTTCTGGGTGGGAGCATTCGCTCACGTAATGGCTGCTCTGTTGTTTTGCTTGCTCAAGACATGGATGCATTTCAGTCCGGGATGGTGCACTGTCTCCCATTTCCCTTCATTATCAGGCCCATGAACTTGGTGCATATGAAATTCATCCTTCCTTCCAGAATTCTGTTCTGTAATTATGATAATTTTTATCCACTTAAGAAAGAAGTGAATTAGAACTTTTTTCTAAATGTGCATGTGTGTGTGGGGGGGGTGGGGTGTGTGTGGGGGGTGTGGGGTCGGGTGGGTGATGCAGGGAATTAAGCCTTTTAAAAACAGCAAAGTGATATTTAATCCTGGGTTCAACCACGTTGAAGAACGTTAGCTGGATAGCCAGTTCTATCATTTTTTTCTGATATGAAGTTCAGATTACTTTTAGTCTTCTTGTGTCTTTTCATAGAATCATAGAATAGTTAGGGTTGGAAAGGACCTTAAGATCATCTAGCTTCAACCCCCCTGCCATGGGCAGGGACACCTCACCCAAGGCTCTGTCCAACCTGGCCTTGAAAACCACAAGAGATGGAGCATTCACAACTTCCCTGGGCAACACATTCCAGTGCCTCACCACCCTCACAGGAAAGAAATTCTTCCTTATATGCAATCTAAAGTTCCCCTGTTTTAAGTTTTAACCCATTACCCCTTGTCCTATCAGTACAGTCCCTAATGAACAGTCCCTCGCCAGCATCCCTATAGACCCCCTTTAGATACTGGAAGGCTGCTATGAGGTCTCCATGCAGCCCTCTCTTCTCCAGGCTGAACAGCCCCAACTTCCTCAGCCTGTCTTCATATGGGAGGTGCTCCAGCCCCCTGATCATCCTCGTGGCCCTCCTCTGGACTTGCTCCAACAGCTCCATGTCCTTCTTGTGTTGAGGACACCAGAACTGTACACAATACTCCAAGTGAGGTATCACTAGAGCAGAGTAGAGGGGCAGGATCACCTTCTTTGACCTTGGCTTTCTGGGCTGTGAGTGCCCATTGCCAGCTCGTGTTAAGTTCCTTATCAACCAACACCCCCAAGTCCTTCTCCACAGGGCTGCTCTGAATCTCTTCTCTGCCCAACTTGTAGCTGTGCCTGGTATTGCCCTGAGCCAGCTGTATGTAGGACCTTGCACTTAGCTTGGATGATCTTCATAAGGTTGGCACCAGCCCACCTCTCTAGTATGTCAAGGTCCCTCTGGATGGCATCCCTTCCTTCCAAACAAACCACACAGCTTGGTGTCATTGGCAGTCTTGCTGAGGGCACACTTAATCCCATTGTCCATGTCACCAACAAAGATGGTGAACAAGATCAGTTCCAGCACTGATCCCTGAAAGACACCGTTCATTACTGGTTTCCAACTTGACATTGAGCCCCTGACCACAACTCATTGCGTGTGGCCATCCAGCCAGTTCTTTATCCGCCGAATGGTCCACCTATCAAACTGATGTCTCTCCAATTTAGAGACAAGGATGTCGTGTGGGACAGTGTCAAACGCTTTACACAAGTCCAGCTAGGTGGCCTCAACTGCTCTACCCCTGTCCATCAGTTCTGTAGCCACATCATAGAAGACCACCAAATTGGTCAGGCAGGATTTCCCTTAGTGAAGCCATGCTGGCTGTCACCAACCACCTTGTTGTTTTTCATGTGCCTTAGCATGCCTTCCAGGAGGATCTGCTCCAAAATTTTGCCAGGCACGGAGGTGAGACTGATTGGTCTGTAATTCCCCGGGTCATCCATTTTCCCCTTCTTGAAAATGGGGGTTATATTTCTCTTTTTCCAGTTGTCGGGAGCTTCACCTGAATGCCATGATTTTTCAAATATAATAGAAAGTGGCTTAGCAACTTCAGTCACCAGATTCCTGCAGGACCCATGGATTTCAGCAGGTCCCATGGACTTGTGCATGTTCACGTTCCTAAGATGGTCTTGAACCTGATCCTCTCCTACAGTGGGGCTAGAGTCTTCATTCGCACAGTCCTGCATCTGCCTTCCAAGACATGGGTGGTGTGGTCAGAGCATTTTCCAGTGAAGACTGAGGCAAAGAAGTCATTGAAAACCTCAGCCTTCTCCAAATCCTGTGTAGCCAATTGTCCCAATAGCTTCCAGAGAGGGCCCATGTTTTCCCTAGTCTGTCTTTTATTTGTAATATAACTATAGAATCCCTTCCTGTTATCTTTCACATCCCTAGCCAAGTTTAATTCTAACTGGGCCTTAGCTTTCCTAACCTGGTGTTGTGGTTTAAGCCCAGCCAGCAACCCAGAAACCACGCAGCCATTCGCTTACTTCCCCCTCTTCATCCCCCCTCTCCTGGAGGGATGGGGAGGAGAATCGAAGGAATGTAACTCCCATGGGTTGAGGTAAGAACAGTCCAATAACTAAGGTATAACACAAACCACTGCTGCTACCACCAATAATAATAATAATGGAAATGATAAGGAAAGAGAATACAACCCCTCACTACCCACCAACCGATACCCAGCCTGACCCGAGCAGTGATCTAGCCCTTCTGGGTAACTGCCCCCAGTTTATATACCGTGCATGATGTGCTGTGGTATGGAATACCCCTTTGGCTAGTTTGGGTCAGGTGTCCTGTCTCTGCTTCCTCTGTACTCCCCCTCTTCCCTGGCAGAGCATGAGACTCAGAAAGTCTTTGGTCAGAGTAAACATTTAGCAGCAACTAAAACCATCGGTGTTTTCAACGCTGTTTCCAGGCTGCAAGTCAAAGAAACAGCTCTGCAGCAGCTACTAAGAAGGAGAAAAAATGACTGCTACTGCCAAACCCAGGACAGTATCCACCCCTTATTCCATACCATTCATGTCATGCTCAGATCCCACATTTTCAGTATACCATTACTCATCTCATATACATATATACACATACACACACATACAAAGAGAGAGAGAGATCATTCCTTAGTGCATGGACCAATCCTTATGAAGATGCTGAGTCCATCCAGTCCATGATGTCAGGCTCCATCTCTTGTAACAGTCTTTCAGAGAAGAGAGACTGTGTGCAGTGTTGGATCTTTGCCTGCTGACGATACCACAGAACTCGTCTGGTTTCATCAAAGTTCATTCTTTGTTGGCATGATGGTTGGATGGAAGTCAGGGCCAGTCGCTGGTGACCTGAAGACATCTAGTTGGTGGGCTATAAAAGTATTACACAGCAGGCAACAGCACGCAATTGAGTTCATTGGCTTTTTTCCCCTAAAATCAAACCCCCTTGAGTACACATCTGACTTCATCATCTTCCCACATTACCCACCAAGTACATCCGGGTCCCTGAGCAAAAGCAATCCCACGAGTGGGTTTGCCTTTACCTGAAGCAGGAATAACCCAGACTGTCTTCCCCAGCAAATTCTTTATGTGTATCACGGGAACTTTATCCCCTTCTGCAGTATATAAAAGTTCTGACTGGGCTGGGCCGGCCCTGTTGGCAGATCCTCTGGTGTTGACCAACCAGGTGGCCTTTGGTAAGTGTGTATCCCAGTGCTTGAAAGTTCCCCCACCCATTGCTCTCAGTGTAGTTTTTAACAGCCCATTATACCGTTCAGTTTTCTCAGAGGCTTGTGAATGGTAGGGGATGTGATATACCCACTCAATGCCATGCTCTTTGGCCCAAGTGTCTATGAGGTTATTCTGGAAATGAGTCCCATTGTCTGACTCAATTCTCTCTGGGGTGCTGTGTCACCACAAAACCTGTTTCTCAAGGCCCAGGATAGTGTTCCGGGCAGTGGCGTGGGGCACAGCATGTTTCCAGCCATCCGGTGGTTGCTTCCACATGGCGCTTGCCTTGGCAGGTCTGGGTGGGAGTGTGATATAATCAATTTTAGGCCTCCCCATATTTTTACTTCAGCCATTGTCCTCCATACCAGAGAGGCTTTAACCATTTGGCTTCTTTAACTGCAGCACATGTTTCACACTCATGAATAACCTGGGCAATAGTGTCCATTGTTAAATCCACCCCTCAATCACGAGCCCTTCTGTATGTTGCATCTCTGCCCTGATGGCCTGAAGTGTCATGGGCCCACCAGGCCAATAATAATTCACCCTTATGTTGCCAATCTAAGTTCATCTGAGCCACTTCAATCTTAGCAGCTTTATCCACTTGTTGGTTCTTTTGGTGTTCCTCAGTGGGTCACGTGATAGAGAAGGCTTACAATCAAACTGTAATTTGGGATGTGCATTCTCCAGAACTCCACAACACCCAAGAAAGCTTGTGTTTCTTATTAGTTGGTGGAGACATTGCTGTTATCTTGTTTATCACATCTGTGGGGATATGTCTACATCCATCTTGACATTTTATTCCAAAAAATTGAATCTCCTGTGCAGGTTCCTTGATCTTACTGTTTTTGGCAAAACTGGCTTTCAGCAGGATTTGGATTATTTTCCTCCCTTTCTCAGGGAGGAAAGGTAGGACACCTGGTCCCTAGCTTCCGAGACAACATCCCTGTATTCTTCCCAGGCCACCTGTCCTTGCTTCCACCTTTTGTAAGCCTCTTTTTTCCCTCAAAGTTTCCTCAGCAGCTCCTTATTCATCCATGGAGGTCTCTTGGCCCTCCTGCTGCACTTCCTTCTAGTTGGGACACAATACTCCTGAGCTTGTCGCAGGTGATCCTTGAATATCAACCAGCAGTCTTTGGCCCCCCTGCCATTTACGAAGCAGGTTCCTGAAGAGGCCGAAGTTTTCTCTCTTGATGTCCAGGGCAGTGAGCTTGCTGCACACTCTTCTCACTGTCCTGATGATCTTGAACTCGACAATCTCATGATCGCTACAACCAAGGCTGCCCTGGAGTGTTACATTTCCAACGAGCCCTTCCCTGTTGGTGAGCACGAGGTCAAGCATGGCACCTGTCCTTGTTGGCTCCTCTATTACTTGCAGAAGGAAGTTGTCTTCCACACAATCGAGGAACCTCCTGGATTGCTTGTGCCGGGCCGTACCGTCCTTCCAACAGATGTCAGGGTGTTTGAAGTCATCCATGAGAACAAGGGCCTGTGAGCGTGAGGCTGTTCCTATCTGTCTATAGAGCACTTCATCCACAGAGTCCTCTTGATCAGGTGGTCTGTAACAGTTCCTCACAGTAATGTCTCCCATAGCTATATTCCCTTTAACCCTGACCCACAAACTCTCTATTGACTGCTCACCTGTCCCCAGACAGAGTTCCATACTCTCCAGCCTATCCCTAACATAAAGGGTAACTACCCCTCCCCGTCTGCTGAACCTGTCTTTTCTAAAAAGCCTGTAACCTTCCATTCCAACACTCCAGTCATCTTCTGGACTCATCTCAGAGACTCTAAGTGACATTTCTCCTGACCACTGCCAGTCTTCATGGAGATGCCTGTTCCCTTTATCTATCTGAGTCAATCAAGCTAGTATCTTGTCCTGGGTTCAGCAGTAGCAGTCATGTTTTTTCCTTTGTGTTAACTGGTGCAGTGCTGTGTTTTGACTTCTAGCTTGAGAACAGTGTTGGTGAAGCCGATGTTTTCGGTTGTTGCTAAGTGATGTTTACCCTGACCAAGGACTCTGTGAGGCTCATGCTCTGCCAGGGAGGAGGGGAAGCTGTGAGGAAGCAGAGACGAGGCGCCTGACCCAGGCTAGCCGGGGAGGTATTCCATACCACCGCACGTCATGCCCGGGGTGGGGGGGTAACTGGGAGTTACCCGGAAGGACAGGGGCTTCCAGGTGGAACTCGCTTTCTTGACCGGTGGTATCGTATTCTCTTCCCTTGTTATTTTCCCTTATCACTGTTTTAGCTGATAGTAGCGGTGGTGATTTGTTGCTGGACTGTTCTTGTCTCAACCCGTAGGAGTTGCACTCTCTCGATCCTCCTCCCTGTTCCTCCGGGAGCAGGGAAGGGGAGAGCCCCGGTGCGGGGGGGGGGGGACACGGACCTCGATTGTTGTCAGCTCAGCACCACTCACTGGGAGTGAGTGAACAAGTTACCTGACTGGGTTTAAACCACGACATATCTGAATAGGAATGTGCAATTTTCTCAGATTCAGATTTTTTGAAAAGCCTGTGCTAGACATAGCACCATACCCATAACTTTATTGCTGTAAGTCAAATGTTGATTTGCTATCCTCTCCGTGACTAGCTTGGTTTGCCCCTTCCTAGATACCATAATACCCATTTATACCTAGATCTCCACACAACCCAGGCTGTACATGTGTATGGAGAAACAATACCTTCCCAAATTGGGTTCATGAGAGACTATCTAGGCAGTATTTTCTTGTACCTTTCATCATATATTCAAAGTAAAAACACAACTAAGTTGGATATTGACAGGGTCTGATCTCGGCACCCAACTACAGTAAGATTTGTACTCCCAAAGGGTAAACTCTGCTTTCTTCTCCAGAGCCTGTGGGCAGTCCCTGGGCAGTGCTGTGCTGGGCAAGGTGGTCATGAAGAAGTTCAGTGAGTAGCAAACGCCTTTATCGCAGCAGACAGCTCAGCTCTCATGTGGCTCCCTACATGCCAGCTAGTATGAGATCCTGGAGAAGTGGACACAGGCATGTCTGAAGAATCAGTTTCCATATAAACTCCTTCCTTCCCATCTCCCGAAGTCACTTGAGTGAAGGGTTAGGGTTACAGGGACTATTCTACTTTACCACCAAAGCCACCACTCCAGCTGTGCAACAACAGCCCTGGGTAACATGGGGAAATCTGCTATTTATGGAAGCTTCATGGGCTCTACCAGACCCTGAATCCAGGAGTTTTTCCCATTAGTGGAAGCTAGAAACAGGGTACCTAAAAATCCTCATTCCCAGCTGTAATTACATCCCCATTGCAAATTATTTTTATTTTCTATACAGGCCAAGCCATTTGCCCCTCTTCTAGCACAGGTCATGCCCTGGTACTCACATACCTGGGACCAGTGTGACTCCTGCCATAGTGTCTCTGGCCAATCTGCAAGAGGAAACGGTTCCTCACCTCTACCCACTGTGCTCTGCCCCATGGGAGCTGTACTGGATGTGTCCTAGCAACAATGTGCATATGCCCAAAGGAACAAACGCTTCACACTTTCCCCAGAGCTTATCAAAGTTTTAGATGGACACTCCATAGGAGTGGGAGGTAGCTGAAGATAAGTGGGAATCCACTATAAGGGTCTGTGAATAAAGTTTGCATGAAAATTGAATAGGAGGGAAAAAGATGGCCGAGGGCAAGCCCAGGTTGGCCTCTATGCCTGCCACCGAGAAGCACAAACAGACCTTGGCTGTGAGCAGCAACCCCACAGGCTGGAGGGGTGGAGGTATATGTCATACTGAACCTCTGATCATCTTATAGCTCCTGTCCCTATCATGAGTACGAGCCTCCTCCGATTGCACGGAGTGCATAAAGACCACTTTGAGTGGGCACTTGACCACGCAAACTTTAATCTATCACACCCGTTATCAATGCAGTGGAGCTCCACTCGAGATGTGTACCCATAGCAATATATAGTATGCCAGATGTAATTTTAAAGGCAAGATAATCTGTTATGATCCTAAAGTAAAAATAAAGGAATGGTGGTTGGAAGTGCGGTCCCTGGGGAAAGATGGAATAGTAGTAGGGCGAGCTGAAATTACCAACATAAATAATCCATCAAGTGTAATTTTTGATGCTTGTGAAGCAATAGACAGTGGTAAGTGGTCAGGGGGATGTGGAAGTATGGAATGGGTGCCAACCTACACCCACGACCGAAAATACAAATTTTAGATTTGTACTTCTTGGAGGTACAAATCTAAAATGGCAAGTTCTGATTGTACAAGGAACTGGAAATATTGTACTTCTTGGACCTGTGTTATTTGGCCCACAGATTATACTCCAGGAAAGTATACCAAAATACTAGAGGAGCGAGGATATTGGGTAGTTAAGCTAGAGAGACTGACCGCCGCAAACGAATGCAGGAGAAACCAGTGTAACCCACTGAACTTAACCATAAATAAACCCAGAACCTGGAATGAGGATTAGAAAATGGCCGAACACACTTTTGGCCTGCAGATTGACAGCACTGGTTCAGACTCAGGAATTGTAATATATATTAAGATCCAGGAAGTTGTACACTTGGACAAGGAAGAGGAACTACTGTTCTGTTCTTTCTATCATGAAATGGAAACTGGGGCCAAATACGAAATTCCCACAATTGCCAGAAATTTGTTTGTGAACTTGGCAGAAAATGTAGCAGAAGTACTCAATATAAGTAATTGTTATGTTTGTGGATGTACCAATATGGGGGAAGAATGACCTTGGGAGTCGAAGGAAATTAATATCACTGAAAATAATATAAGGAACTCAAGCGAAGTCCAGAGAGCAAAACAATGGGCACTACAGCCGAGTATCATTGGCCAAAACTGTTGGCAAAAGCCTCCTGGGAGACAAGGGAAAAAAACAGTGCGGGATTTAACTTGTGAAAACAGTAGAATTTGGAATGAAACAGTAAAAAAATGGACAACTTGGGGCCATCCTTCGGATATTGCAGATGGAGGGAAAAATTGGACTTTAAATAAGAATCTTGGGGATAAGTGGGAAGCTCCAGAAGGACTATATTGGATCTGTGGTAAATATGCATACTCTGAATTACCTGGGAGTTGGACAGGAACATGTGTTTTGGGAACCACCCGGAAAAGTTTCTTTTTATTATCAATACGCAGGGGGGAACGATTAGGGGTGCCAGTCTATTTTCTGATGCATCTGAAATATTCTGGGCAAAAAGGGGCCTACAGATTGGAAACTGGAAAGATGATCAGTGGCCCCCACAGCAAATTATTGCATATTAGGATCCTGCCTCCTGGGCTGAGGATGGATCCTGGGGATACCGGACTCCTATATATATATTAAATTGCATAATTAGACTTCAAGCAGTCCTGGAAATCGTGACTAACAAAACTGGTGATGCATTAACCATATTAGCCAAACAGAATAGCAAAATTTGTACAGCGGTATATCAAAATCGCTTAGTCCTGGATTACCTCTTGGCCCAGGAAGGGGGTGTGTGTGGGAAGTTCAATCAATCTAACTGTTGTTTACAGACAGATGATGAAGGAAAAGCAGTTGAGAAGATAATTACTGAAACAAAAAAGGTCACACATGTTCCCGTTCAAACCTGGAAAGGGTTTAACATGGATATGGAAAAATGGTGGAACGATAACTGGGGGATCTTTGGGGGATTAAGAGGAATTGCTTTTTCCGAGCTCAAGGTCGGAGCATCCCGACACGTAGGAAGTCAAGGAAGAGGTCCAGGAGACCTGCGTGGCTAAATAGGGAATTGATGGGTATGCTCAAGTGGAAGAGGAGAGTTTACAGGTCATGGAAGGAGGGGCTGGCCACTTGGGAGGAATATGAGGCTGCTGCTAGAGGATGTAGGAAGGCAGCTAGGAGGAATAAGGCCTCCTTAGAATTAAACCTGGCGAGAAGGGTCAAGGACAGCAAAAAGAGCTTTTTCAAATACATGGCAGACAAAACTAACACCAGAGGCAATGTAGGCCCACTGATGAACGGGATGGGTGCCCTGGTGACAGAAGATACAGAGATGGCAGAGTTACTGAATGCCTTCTTTGTCTCTGTCTACTCTGCTGCGGGCAGTCCTGAAGAGCCCTGTACCCCTGAGACCTTAGATGAAGTCAGGTCAACGGAGCGGTTTGCCTTAGTCGATGAGGAATGGGTTAGAGACCAGTTGAGCAATCTGGACATCCATAAATCCATGGGTCCAGATGGGATGCACCCGCGGGTGCTGAGGGAACTGACAGAAGTCATTGCTAGACTGCTCTCCATCATCTTTACCAAGTCTTGGGAAACGGGAGAGGTGCCTGAGGACTGGAGGAAAGCAAATGTTACTCCAGTCTTCAAAAAGGGCAAGAAGGAGGATCCGGGTAACTATAGACCGGTCAGCCTCACCTCCATCCCTGGGAAAGTGATGGAACACCTTATCCTTGGTGCCATCTTAAGGCGTATCAAGGATAAGAGGGTTATGAGGGGCAGTCAACATGGCTTCACCAAGGGGAAATCATGCTTGACCAATCTCTTAGCCTTTTATGAGGAAATAACACGGTGGATGGATGATGGCAGAGCGGTGGATGTGGTCTACCTTGACTTCAGCAAAGCATTTGACACAGTCTCCCACAGCATCCTCACAGCTAAATGGAGGAAGTGTGGTCTGGATGATCAGGTAGTGAGGTGGACTGTGAACTGGCTGAAGGAGAGAAGCCAGAGAGTTGTAGTCTATGGGGCAGAGTCTAGTTGAAGGCCTGTAACTAGTGGAGTGCCTCAAGGGTCAGTACTGGGACCGGTATTATTTAATATATTCATCAATGATTTAGATGAGGGAATTGAGTGTACTATCAACAAGTTTGCTGATGACACTAAGCTGGGAGGAGTGGCTGACACGCCAGAAGGCTGTGCTGCCATCTAGCGAGACCTGGACAGGCTGGAGAGTTGAGCAGGGAATAACTTGATGAAATATAACAAGGGAAAGTGTAGAGTCCTGCATCTGGGCAGGAACAACCCCAGGTTCCAGTATAGGTTGGGGAACGACCTGTTAGAGAGCAGTGTAGGAGAGAGGGACCTGGGGGTCCTAGTGGACGACAGGATGACCATGAGCCAGCACTGTGCCCTTGTGGCCAAGAAGGCCAATGGCATCCTGGGGTGTATTAGAAGGGGGGTGGTTAGTAGGTCGAGAGAGGTCCTCCTTCCCCTCTACTTTGCCCTGGTGAGACCGCATCTGGACTATTGTGTCCAGTTCTGGGCCCCTCAGTTCAAGAAGGACAGGGACCTGCTGGAGAGAGTCCAGCGCAGGGCAATGAAGATGATTAAGGGAGTGGAGCATCTCCCTTATGAGGAAAGACTGAGGGAGCTGGGTCTCTATAGTTTGGAGGAGACTGAGGGGTGACCTTATTAGTGTATATAAATATATAAAGGGGGAGTGTCACGAGGATGGAGCCAGGCTCTACTCAGTGGCAAACAATGATAGGACAAGGGGTAATGGGTACAAACTGGAACACAAGAGGTTCCACTTAAACTTGAGAAGAAACTTCTTCTCAGTGAGGGTGACGGAACACTGGAACAGGCTGCCCAGGGAGGTTGTGGAGTCTCCTTCCCTGGAGACATTCAAAACCCGCCTGGACACATTCCTGTGTAACATTATCTAGGTGTTCCTGCTCTGGCAGGGGGATTGGACTAGATGATCTTTCGAGGTCCCTTCCAATCTCTAGCATACTGTGATATTGCGATACTGTGAATTTTGCTGGGTTTTGCTTTGCTAATAACTGGTTTACTTGTTGTACCTTGTGTTGTTCCCCTCATGAGTAGAATGGTCCGTAGGACCATAGAGCAATTATGGTTTGAAATAATTACTCCTGAGGGAACAGAATCAAAAATTAGAATGGTAAAAATTCGGTCTCCTGATGATCCATTTGAGGAGGCAAAATTAATCTTCAAAAAAAATGAACGAATGAGAAAAGCCAGAAATGGAAATTATGGCTCAAGCCAAATGGATTAAGAAAAAGAAAACAGGGGAAATGTGTTAGCGGCGAGGAGAAGCAAGACACGCCAACCCAATATGGGTGATAAGCAAGCTTCTACTTTATTCGTGGTGCACTTCGCTTATATCTGCGTGGTGTTTAGCCACGCCTACTAGTCGCAACAGTATTGGTTAGTTCTACACAGCTTCCTTCACATTCTCCTCCCTCATCCGGTTTCCTTAAATGGTGCTGTCGAGACATATCAAGAATCATTGAAGTGTTGGGGGTCAACAGTGTCAGTCTTCCAATGGAACAAGTTCCCCCCTTTATTTTAGAGGGAATACCAGGCCAGGCTCGATCGCCACAAATCAGGAACACTCCACTGGGCAGCTTCAGGGGATGATTGGTAGATCGGGAAGTGTTGCTGGAAGCATACTTGCACCACACGCTGGCGTTCCTGTAAACTAAAAGACTAGAATTTGCATTTGTCGCGGTGCCATTCACCTTGGCTTGGGCGCTTGTCCAACTAAATGTCACACAGGCATCCATTCGCACGGCCTCTAATAATTCTAACTTCTGAGGCTCATTTGGGGCAATAGGCAAATAGGGTACCCAAGCGTCCCAATTGTCTGTTGTGCTGTTGAGGTTGGTAGTGCTACACACAGGTATGGTGGACGGGCAGGGCCAGTCATCTATAGGAACACCAACCAAACATGTTGAAAACTGGTTGCCAGGGGAAGATAAGGCGAGGCAAATGGTGTTCTGCCCCGTAAGATTAGCCATTGTTGCCCACACGTTGGTTTTGGGCTGTGGAGTCAGATAACTGGCCATTTCTGGAGTCTTCATTACTATCAGGAACAGCAGGGGAAGATAAAGACGCTGTTTTAGTCCACTTCGCGGGGACCCATTGTGTACCTGTGGATGTGAGCACACACATATAACCTCGCCCCATGTACTTCACTTCTGCCGGGCCCCGCCACAGGCCCGTGCTCGGATCACGGTACATGACCATCATGGGTGCCTTAGACTCTGATGCCGCGACTCGGCCGTGCACTTGAGCAGGAGAGTCCTGATCTGCAAAAATGCACAAGTAATTCAAAATAAACAATGTTTTAGACAGTCTTTCTTGCACGTCGTGAATGTCACTGAACTTTTCAAGGTACCGTTTCAGGGTCTGATTCGCCCGCTCAACTATTGCCTGTCCCGTTGGTGAATGGGGGATGCCAGTCACATGTTTGACTCCCCATTGTTGACAAAATTGGCGCATTCTCTCACCTACATAGGCAGGCCCATTGTCTGTTTTTATTTGCTGAGGTACTCCCGTAACGGCAAAGCAGCTAGTTAGATGCCATACTACATGGGAGCCCTTTTCTCCTGTCTGGGCTGTAGCCCATAGGAATCTGCTATATGTGTCAATTGTGACGTGCACATACTTTAGGCGTCCAAACTGCAGCACGTGTGTGACATCCATCTGCCACAATTCACAAGGGCCCAAGCCCCGAGGGTTCACCCCAATTCCCAGCCCTGGTCCATGATGGCTACAGCTGGGGCAGGCCCTAACAATGCCTCTTGCTTCTTCCATTGTAATCTTAAATTGACAGAATAGTCCCTTGGCATTCTGGTTAAAAGTGCTGTGGGCCTCCCTGGCCTTTACGAAGTCACTCAGGGGTGCAGCAATGGAAACTAATTGATCTGCTCTATCACTGCCTTCCCCCAACCCCTGTGACCATTTATGACTCCGTATGTGGATGATGGTATAAGCACACTCCCGCTGGTGAATGGCCGCCTGCAGCTGACGCAGCAGGTCAAACAACCGCCGGTTTTGACACTCTCTGAGTCAAGCATCCTCAATGCGTTGAACCACACCTGTGACATACATAGAATCAGAGATTACATTTATTTCTGTGTGATGCCAGTTCAGAAAGGTCCAAACGACCGCCGCCAGTTCTAAGGTTTGCAGTGCGTCCTCTGCTTCCACGGCCAATATCTGCTGGTGCCATTTCTCATCCTGCATCCAGGTCGCCACGGCACGCCGAGACTTCTTTCCGGCGTCTGTAAAAACTGTTACTGCATTGGCCAGCGGGTGCTCACTCCTTTTTGGTATCCTGATCCATTCTTGCTGGCTGATCCAGCCCAAGGTGGTGGATTGCAGTTGTTCTACCTTGAGCTCCGCAGCCTGAGACAGCAGGCTGACTTGTAACGCCTGTGAATGCTGGAGATACCACTCAAGATCCTGCCTTTTTATCAGCAGGTAAATGGTTCCGGGCTCCTGGGCCGTTAATCGCAACGCCCTCATACGGCCCTTTTGGACCAACTCTGCTAAATTTTCTATTTTCTGTTGAATAGTAGTTTTGGGCCGGATAGCAGTAAAAAGCCATTCCAATATCTTCACCTCCTCCCCCTTTTTCTTTTTGCACTGTGTCAGTGCACCCAAAAGTTGCTTAGGGCCTTGTAGTATTGTAAGATCTATGGGAAGATCTGGGTCTCGACGGTCAACCCATCGCTGTGCGATTTGTGTGCTAATGCGCTGGATGGTTAGCTGCTGTTCCGACATGGGTCCCACCAGCCGTGCTGGGTCGGTACCTTGCAAAAGGGGTCTCAGGGTGTCAATGTCATCGTTTGAAATGCCCACGACAGGACGCAGCCATTGGATATCTCCAAGTAAGCTCTGCACGTCATGTAAGGTTGATATTTGAATGTGAAGTTGCAGTTTTTGCGGTCGTACTTGGCCCTCCGCAATATGCCAGCCTAAATATTTCCAGGCAGGGCCGCGCTGAATTTTTTCAGCCGCGATAATGAGTCCTTGCTTGCTCAGTTCCTGCTCCAGTAGAGTCTCTTGATCCGTAGTGAAGGGTTGATTTTGGGCGAATAAATTTAGTGATAAATTAATGTTCCTGGCCATATTCGGCGAAGGGGCTGGAGCGCATTGGCCACAAACAGTTGACACAGGGCAGGGCTATTTTTCATGCCCTGTGGCAATACAGTCCATTCAAAGCAGCAAAAAGGTGCTGCTTTATTTGGCGTTGGCAAGGTAAAGGCAAATCGTGTGGTGTCTAGTGGATGCAGCTTAATTGTGAAAAAGCAGTCTTTGAGATCAATGATCAGCAGGTGCCAACCCTCAGGGAGCATAGCAGGGTTGGTCAGTCCTGGCTGCAAGGCACCCATCGCTTGTATATGTGCATTGACAGCTCTCAAATCCTGTAGCAGTCTATATTTTCCTGATTTCTTTTTTATAACAAAAATCGGCGTATTCTAAGGGCTCATAGAATGTCGTAGATGTCCCTGATGTAGTTGTTCCTGCACTAAAAGTTGCGCTTGCTCTAGACTTTCCTTTTTCAGCGGCCACTGCTCGACCCACACTGGGGTGTTAGTAGTCCATGTGAGCTGGATCGGGAAAGTCCATTGTGCAGCGACCTCTCCTAAAAATGTTGGTTAGTCAGCACCAGTCCCAGCTGGTCTAGCACATCTCAGCCGATTAGGGCATTAACCCCAGTCTGCAACGGCATGATGGTTGCATAGATGGAGGCAACCTGACCATCGACGGCCACCTGTATTAAATCAGAGCTGCGTTGCACAGAAGCAGTACCGCCAACGCCTTCAACCCCGCCAAAGGTAGGGTGGCACGGCCACCAGTGTGGCCACTTGTCAGTGTTTATTATGGTGATATCGGCTCCAGTGTCCAGTAATGCTGGTAGATTTAGACGCTGATTCCCTCGAGACCATGTGGAGTCAACGACGGGTCTGGTGGTCATTGGGACAGTTTGCATAACAAGGCCTCCCGTGGAGCCAAATCCTTGGGACCCACGCTTGGCCAGTATTTTGCGTTGCAGCAGTTAATTGTGGCAAGGGGACGAGCTGGGCAATTTTACTCCCTTCAGGGATATGAATCGGAGGAAATGACGTTTGAGCTACAATGCAAATTTCTTCAGTAAAGTCTGCATCAATCAGTCCAGGTAAAATAAACAGACCCTTCAGTCCACTGGAGGATTGCCCAAGCAGCAATGCTCCATGGGCCTGTCCATTGATCATTAGTGGTCCCCGGACTGCGGTGGGGATCTTACACGGCCGTTGATCAATGAGGGTCACATCTACTGCGGTTGCCAGGTCCAAGCCGAGGCTCCCTCTTGTGGCGGGCTGTAGGCCGGCTGCGGGCCGCAGCTCCTGGCTGATGGTGTCGCACTTGGCGCTGGCCACTGGGCGGCGGCTGATGGTGTCACACTTGGCGCTGGCCACTGAGCAATTGTTATCTGCGCGCGGCGGCCATTCGCGCTCGTCTGTCCGTTTCCCGAACAGCTGCAGGCTTCTGTGCTGTGGCTGTTTCGGTGACAATTAGAGCACCAGACAGTCCTTCTGCAGTTTCGTTTCAAATGTCTTCCGCCACATCGGAAGCAACGAAGCAGCGGCTTGCATTCACGTCTTGGTTGGGCCGGCACTATGTTGTTGGACCGGAGAGGACCCAGCGCTGCAAAAGCCTGTACCTGTGCCTGAGCTGCCTCCCTCTGTGCCTGAGCTATCTCTTTTCCCATTTCTCTAACAGTTTCTACAAGTAGTGCCTGAGCTCCTACTGGCACCCTGCTCATGCGTTCTATGGTGGCATCTGCGGGTAGGGTAACTAAAATACTTTTTGTGTAGGTGTTGCTATTTTCCATGACACACTGGCGCAACAACGGACCCCTCATATAATCTGGAGTATCCGCTATGCTGATGGCTGTGGTTAGTCTATCCACAAAATCAGCAAATAGTTCATCTTTCCCCTGTTTAATGGATATGTACGAGGGGGTGGGGGGTGCCATGCGCACCCTCTGCATGGCTTCCCGTGCAGTACGCATGGATTCTAGGCAAACATCTGGCCCCATTTGCACTTGAATGTCTATACTAGCAAATCGCCCAGTTCCCATCAGTTGTTCTGTTGTAACACCAAACAGCGGGTCATTTTGACCTCTGGGCAGATTTGATGATCTATCACAGAGCTGCTGCCAATGCGCCTGCCACAATAGCTGCCACGCTTGTGTCATGATCATCCTAATTATTCCCTTAATATCTTCAGGGCATAAAACTGTACTGCTCCATATATAACCTAACATCTGTTTAGTGGGCTCACCATACAATCCTGATTCATTCACCGTACTTCGCAACTGAGTTAAAAATTTTCAGTCTAGGGCATAATGGGTTCCCTGTGTTCCTCCCAGTCCATCTGGTTCGTACCGGACTGGGAAGGCTCGCAGGTCTTCCAGATCTCTCGCTAGGGCATAATCTCTATTTTCTACTGCGTGTTTCAAAATGGCGCCCCAATCGATCCGGCGCCGAGGCACCGGCCTCTTCCTTTCGGATTCCTTGACATTTATCATGTGTATCCCTTCTAATATACTCTCTCTGTCCTTTTCAAAGTCCCAACATTCGGAATCCCTCTGCTTTTTGGAGCTCATCTGGGGTGGTGGGGGAGCAGGGAGTTGCGCCTCCTCCGCTGCACCTTCTGATGAAGAAGGAGGGGGAGAAAAGGAAAGGGGGGGGGGAACGAGTTATAATCTTCCCCCGGTCTCAACCGACCGGGGACGTCTGTTCCTAGTTTCTCTGTTGCTACAGCGGCGATTTTCTTTTCTGCCTTGTATTTTTTTATACAATTTATTACTTCTCTCCAAGGCTTACCGAGTTTCCTTGCCGTTTTATCATCATCAAGCATCGAGTCGAATAACTCATCACCAAACTTTCGCCACTCACTCTCCTCAAAAACTGTATTAGGATCTACAAAAAATCCCTTAGCCTCCCCTACAGCCACTAGACCCGCTAGCTGCTTTAGAGTATCAGGCTTAATTCCCTGCTTTTCTAAAAAGCGCTGTAATAAATCAAGGGCTGCCTCTCGGTCCATTTTCATGGCTGGCATTTTCCAGATCATCCTCTTCTGGATCGTCCTGTGACCTCGGTCTCCGGATCGTCCAAGACTGGATTGTCCTCCCGATACAACAGTATCTGGTTCGCCCCAGCGGCGGACTCCTTTCGGTCAGTCCAAGCACCTGGGTCAGTCATGCCACCGCAGTAGCACTACCCGCGCTCCCCGGCCGCTGCCGCCGGTGCTGCTCACACGCCTTTCCGGGTCCCCGTTACTCAGGGCCCTGTATTCCGGGTCCCTGTTAACCGGGGCCCTGTAGTCCACGTCCCCGTTAACCGGGGCCCTGTAGTCCGCGTCCCTGTTCGGGTGCCATTTGTTAGCGGCGAGGAGAAGCAAGACACGCCAACCTAATATGGGTGATAAACAAGCTTCTACTTTATTCGTGGCGCACTTTGCTTATATCTGCGTGGTGTTTAGCCACGCCTACTAGTCGCAACAGTATTGGTTAGTTCTACACAGCTTCCTTCACATTCTCCTCCCACATCCGGTTTTAGGTTACCTGTGAGGCCTACACCTTGCTTTGCTCGCACAAGGCCTCTAAGAATCCATGGCCTTGCTCTTGGAGCCGTTCTGCAACAGAAATGTGATAAACACATAAATGTACTGGCTTTCACAAATCATAGGTGTGGTTATGTGGATATAACTGTGTGAGTTTACAATAACAGAAACAAAGCGTGCTAAAGACACAGGATTAGACAACATGTTAAAAAGGTTCAGATCTCTTGATCAAAGCAGAGTCGCATAGGAAAAGAATTTGTAAAGGTAAAAGAAAGAACAGGGGGACTTGATATAAGGAAAGCTAATGCCTGGAAAACATAGAGTTAAAGCACTTTTTAGCTTAACTTAGGTTGTAGAAAGAGAACAACGTTTATGTTGTAAGTCTGTGGAATTTAGTGGCCCCACTAAACATGAGTTAATTGTTTCACACTAGTCTTCTAAAGTAGTTTTAAAGATCAATGTTTGTGTTGTAAGCCTGTGGTGAGATAACAGGATTTAGTGGCCTCACTAAACATGAATGAATTATTTCACACCATCCTTCTACTTATCAGTTAGTTTAGAGACAGAGCCTCCCAAGCACCTGCTAGCTTGGGATATTCCTTGTCTGCCTATCCTGCAATAAATTTTGCAGGAATGTCACACTGTTCTAAATCTTTGCTAGTTATCAGAATCATTACAGATATGGATGTTTTCAGCTAGTTGTGTGATTACTGGGGCATCCAACTGTGCCAAAGGTGAAAAGTACACTGTGAGGAAGACTGCTTACTTCATCCTCAAGACCCCTACTCACAAGAGGAAGATTGCTTACTTCATCCTCAAGACCCCTGCCCACAGTTACCAGAGAGCAGTGCGCAGATGCCAAGAGGAGGAGACTTAGGATAATAAGTTCCTGGAGCTAGTTATAATATTCCCCACCTATAGGGGGGAATTATGAATATGTATAAGGCTAATACAATTGTGAAAGTATATAAACCTGTAACAAATACTAATCACTTGCGCCTCTGGCTACGGTCATGCGCCCAGCGCTGTTGCTTTTGCTTTATTGAATTTGTCCCTCAATAAAACCTTGCTATCTTGTTTAGAGAAGTGAGTTCGTATTTCACAACATTTGTTCAGTTAGTTTTGCTAACCTCCTCTTGAGCTCTCTCTCTGCTGAAGAATGGGGTTGATTGAAGAATAGGGCTATAAATAAGTAACCTCAAGAACCTTAGGCTTTGTTAGCAACTGTAGAGAAAAGGAAATTACTAAGATAAGCTTTGCCAAAAACACCTGGTGGTTACTGGTATGACTGATATGACAATGATCCTAAAGCAAAGTTAGGAAGAAATAACCACTAGGGGTCCAAATGCCGACTACCACAATTTTGTATGCATACAGCAGGCATTCTCTAAAAAGTATGATGTAATGTATGTAATCTAATGAATATGCATGTTTAAGGACGCCTAGGCCAGTTGGAAATGTCTCTGCGCTTTGGACAATGACCGAGCATGCGTAACCACTAGAGGTGAAAAGTTCAGGCTCGAGGAAGACTTGTTTACTTCATCTTGAGACCCTCGCCCACGACCACTAGGAGGCACTGCGCAGGCGCAAAGGACTTCTTAGCTCATTATAATATGAAGCGGGGCTAGAACATGAATATGTATAGGCGTGTTGTGCAACCTCATGCATATGTATAACTTTAGAGGATAAATGTAAAGGGGAAATGACACTGAGGTGCGCATGCCTTTGGAGGAGCTATCCCCCATGCACCTCAGCACTGAATAAAAGCATACCTACTTTGCAACTTTAACGAGTTTTGGAGACTATCCCCGCACCAATTGGGTGCATGACTGTAGCTAGAGGCACAATTGATTAGCATTTGTTACAGGTTTATATACTTTCACTATTGCATTCCTCTTATACACATTCATAATTCCCCCCTATAGGTGGGGAATATTATAACTAGCTCCAGGAACTTATTATCATAAGTCTCCTCCTCTTGGCGTCTTCACACTGCTTTGGCACAGTTGGATGCCCCAGTAATCACACAACTAGCTGAAACCAGCCATATCTGTAATGATTCTGATAACTAGCAAAGATTTAGAACAGTGTGACCTTCCTGCAAAATTTATTTCAGGATGGGCAGACAAGCAGTATCCCAATCTAGCAGATATTTGGGAGGCACTGTCTCTAAACTAACTGATAAGTAGAAGGATGGTGTGAAATCATTCATTCATGTTTAGTGGGGCCACTAAATTCCACAGTCTTACAGCATAAACATTGTTCTCTTTCTGCAACCTAAGTTAAGCTAAAAAGTGCTTTAACCCTATTTTTTTCAGGCACTAGCTTTTCTTATACCAAGCACTCCCCCCTTTTCAAATTCTTTTGCTATGTGACTCCATTTTGGTCAGGAGTTCTGGCCATTTTCAACTTGTTGTCTGATCTTTTGTCTTTAGCCAGCTTTGCGAACTCATACAGTTGTATCCACATAACAACACCTATGATTGCGAAAGCCATTTCATTTATGTGTTTATCACACTTATGTTGTGGCTTGTTATAGCAATGATTTTGGTCTTGTGATTTTGGTCTTGGTGACAGACTGTTATAACTGTGTTATAAATTGTTGTTTGTTTGATAGAATTTTAGTCTCTGTCTCAAGTGTTGTAAGTGCATGGAATGTGTCTGTGGGATCCTGTGTTTGCATGTGATTGTGAGATTGATAATGGGAAATTGGCAGAGTGGAGAGATCTTAAAGAGTCCTTTAGGGTGCATTTTGGCACATTGGAAAGAACTTGGAGGGTTTCCTGGGGGATCAGTAAATTAGAAAACATTGATAAAATATTATAACCAATGGTGGCCTTTGTATACTTTGGAAAATCAGGAAAAATGGCCTAAAAATGGAACTTTGAACTATGATACATTGTTGCAATTAATGCTATTTTTAAGACAGCAAGGAAAATGGGATGAAGTGATGCATGAAGGTGTGTTTTTCACTTTAAGAAACCACCCAGAGTGGCAGACAGAATGTGAAATTAATATAGCTCTGCCAGATCCCTAATTTTGGCTTTGGAAAAGGACAGGGAAAAACTGAAAGCTAAGCTGAAGAGATGTTGTTCAGCCTGTGATATTTGGGGAATGATGTTTAAAGTTTAAAAAAAAACAAACAGTAATCAGGAAGATAGGCTGAAAAATCATGTATCACAGGTACCTCTGAGAGGAGCAGTCTCGGCATCTGCCCCATCAGTTATTGATAAGGAGGAAGAGGTTGCTGTCACTGGCAACAGAGCAGAAGGACTTGAGAATGCTGAAGAAGTTTGGAGAGCGTATAGGAATTGGGAACAGGTAGAGAAGAAAGAGCTGAGTTGTGCTGTAGGCACGGCTACTGTGGCTGCTTTGGGACAATAGAAATGGTGGAGGGACTAATGTGAGAGGACGAGGCAGAGATAGAGGAGGAATGTCAGGCAGAGGTGAGAGATTGAATTCTCCTGTGTGATGGAATCAGTGTGCATACTGTAAGGAGTTTGGAAGTTGGAAGTGAGACTACCCTGGGGGGAGCACCATGGGGTGGCTCCAGTGACTGAATTGAAACTAGACTGACAGGGACCTGGGGAATCCACCCTAGCAGATCCACCAATTGAATCAAAACTAGGGACTAGAGGAAATAAAGTGGATTTTTTAAGTGGATACAGGAGCAACTTATTTGACATTAAATCAGAGGAAAAGAATTTGTTACAGATGTGGGAGCTACTGGCCACCAAGAAATAAAACAACAACAACAACAAAAAACAAAGCATTCTTTCTGAAACCTTTAGAGTACAAATGGGGAAAACAAATAGGAATGCATAAATTTTTATACATGCCAAATCCTCCAGAAATCTTTATTAGGGCAAGAAGCAACATTTAAAGAAGGCAAAACGGAATTAATTATTTGAAGTTTTGAGTTTATCTTTAATTCAACAGAAAAGCAAACAGGGGGACCTCCCTGAAATAGAAGAAATCCTTAATCAGGTATAGCTGGGAGTATGGGCAGCTGAAGTTCCAGGTAAGGCAAAAAAATGCTTTGCCTGTTAAAGTAGAAATAAAAGGGGGCCCTGCCCAATTAGAATAAAACAATATCCCTTAAAATTGGAGGATTGAAAGGGAAACAAAGAAATATTTTTTTTAAAAGTATGGATTATTAATTGAATGTGAAGCAGAATATAATACTCCTATTTTGCCATTAAAGAAATCAGATGGGAAAAGTTACAGATTATTTCAAGATCTCAGAGCGATCAACAAAATTGTGGAGGATATTCATCCAGTAGTTGCTAATCTGTATACCTTATTGACTAAATTGAATACTAATCAGGAGTGGCTTACCATTCTGGACTGTCAAAATTTATTTGCTTTCGAATGGGAAAACCCTGAAACAGGAAGGAGGACACAGCTCACTTGGATGGTGTTACCTGAGGGATTTAAAAAAAAAGTCTGATCTTTTTTGGAAATCTATTAGCACAAGAATTAGAATTCTGGGAAGCACCCACCCAGACAGGAACTTTACTACAGTATGTTGACGACCTGTTAATTGCTACCAAAACTGAGAAAGAATGTGTTCAATGGACTGTAGAACTGTTAAACTTTCTGGGGCTAAATGGATACCGGGTATCTAAATTGAAGGCTCAACTAATTCCAACTGGAGTATCTTATTTAGGATGCAAAATAACAGGAGGACAACCAGAACTTGGAGCAGCTCAGAAGGAAGCAATCTGCCAAACACCATGACCATCCATGGTTAAAGATCTCTGGACATTTCTGGGAATGACAGAATGGTGTCGACTCTGGATCCATGATTATGGTGTTCTGATAAGACCCTTATATGAGCTGCTAAAAGGAAATCCAACCTTTCTAAAATGGACAGATCAAGCTGAAGAAGCGTTTAAAAGTTTAAAGACAGAACTCATGAGAGCTCCAGCTCTGGGGCTCCTGGACATAACTAAACACTATTGGCTATATTCCTATGAGAAACAGGGAATTGCCTTGGGGGTTTTGTCTCAAAGATTGGGACCTTATAAAACAGCAGCGGCCTATTTTTCAAAACAACTGGATGAACCAAGTAAAAGCTGGCCTGGGTGTGGAGACAGTGTTCTCACAGGAGAATGGATAATTGGTACATAAACTCTGAAAATCCTGAAAGATACAAGGCCGTGAGAGGCCCAAGGAAGCTTAAGCAAGCAAGATAAGAAGAAGATGGAATTCACTGAGGTAATGAGAACTGTGGATTGTGGGCAAGCTTTCGAGGTCAAGTTCCCACACCTGTGCTTAACCAATTATATGGTAGTTGCAAAGGGTCTTCAAGACATGTATCCAATCATAATATGCCAAATCACTGTAAGTGCATGTAAGAAATAGTATTTAAGGGGTTAAGGCTTTGTAATAAATGGCTTTTGTCTGATCATATTGATCTCTGACTGAGTCCATATATTTTCTGCGGCACCTGGGTGCTTGAGAGCAGTGGCAGCAGTTATCTTAAACATCCAAGAGGCCCGAAAATTTACACTGGGACAAAAGATCACCATGTTAGTATCACATGCAGTATCAACAGTCCTAGAACAAAAAGGTACACACTGGCTATTGCCATCAAGTTTCTTGAAGTATCAAGCCATCCTAGTAGAACCGGATGATGTGGAAATGGTGATCACTAATGTTGTGAATCCAGCACCTTTCCTTCAGGAAACCCCTACCAAACTGTTGACTCATGACTGCTTGGTCACTATAGAGACAGTATATTCGAGCCGACCAGACCTGAAGGAGGAGCCTCTGGAGGGTGCAGATTCCTGGTTCACCGATGGCAGCAGCTTTGTTAAAGAGGGTAAACAAAGAGCAGGATATGCCATAACTACAACTTCAAAGGTAATAGAAGCTAAACCATTAACCTCTAACACCTCAGCACAAAAGGCAGAAATAATAGCCCTAACTAGAGCCTTGGAGTTGGCAAAGAACAAGCAGATAAACATATGGACTGATTCCAAATATGCCTTTGGTGTAGTTCATGCACATGGAGCAATTTGGAAAGAACAAGGACTTTTAAATACCCAGGGAAGACAAATTAAACATGCAACGGAAATGCTACTATTGTTAGAAGCTGTACAATTACCCAATGAAGTGGCTATCATACGTTGTAAAGGACATCAAAGAGGTAACTCTGATCAAGAGACTGGAAATAATTTGGCTGATTGTGAGGCTAAATGGGCAGCAGAAACAGAAAGAGTTGAGGTGATGTCCTTAATTCATGACAGTAAACTGGTAATTGAGCAAAATAAACCTAGGTACTCTAAAGAAGGTATGAATCTAATTGAAGACTTGGAAGAACAGGAAAATGAAAAGGGTTGGATAAAAATACCTGATGGGTGAGTAGTGATCCCCTATAATAAATTATGGAAGCTGATAAAGAAGAACATAACAAAACTCATGGGGGCGCTTCTTTGTATAAATACTTAAACAAATTGTAGGAAGGAAACTATATACTGTAGTTCAATTATTTACAATGGCATTTCTGTCTCAAGAATAATTGAGAAATTTGGAGAGACACGTTGGAAGAGTGATCCCCTGTGTCTCCTGGCGCTGCAATAAAGAATACCTGCTTGCCAACTTAAAACTTTGTTGGTGAGTTCCTGGAGTTTTCTCTGAATCACTGCTCATTTCAATCATTCCTCATTAGGTACTAAATGCTTGCTCTCCTCCTCTGTCAGTTGAACTAGTTGTAGTGGGGAGGGTAGGACCGGTACCTGCTTTTAGCTATCTCAGTAGATGAGCATTCAATTGGATCCTGGAAAGAGTAACAGAACTGATCTCTGCTGAAGGTCTTGCTCTCAGGGAATGGGCTATGCTGCTCTTGTAACGGTGCTTGGCTGTAGGGCTAAAGTTTGTAGTAGGCTCAAGGTTTTGGATATGCCTAAATGCTGGGATAAAGTTTTGTCAGGAGTCCTCAGGAGAAAAAAGGTGTTTTGAATTAACTTCTGATTTCATTTTATAGAATCATAAAATAGGGTTGGAAAGAACCTTAAGATCATCTAGCTCCACCCCTCCTGCCATGGGCAGGGATGCCTCACATTAGACAGCGTTGCCCAAGGCTCTGTCCAACCTGTCCTTGAACTTTGTCAGGGATGGAGTATTGAATACATCTTTGGGCGACCTGTTCCAGTGCCTCACCACCATCACAGTAAAGAACTTCTTTCTTATATCTAACCTGAACTTTCCCTGTTTTAGTTTAAGCCCATTACCTCATGTCCTATTGTGGCATTTCATGACACGGACTCAAGTTGATGCAGAGACTCAAATCCTCATTTATTACCCCCAAGCCCTTTTTATCCCCTTGTTTAGTACTTTCCAACCTGTACATACATACAGTGTTCAATCTCATTGGCCCCTGTAAAACTCTCCAGGTAAATAGTCCAATTACAATGTTGCAGACCCTCTTACAACCCCCACATCCTCTGGCCTTACGACTGAGATTCCCACCACAACTACATCCTGGCTCATCCTCCCAAGGCTTGCTTGTTTACCTTCCCTGTCCTTCAATGTTCCAACTCATCACCCCAGGGCTTGTCAAAGCACCAAGGCCTCAGAGCTCATTCCCAAACTTTTTCATGCAAATCTTATTGCCTTCACTCCCCACATCCAATCACTACAGTCCCTAATGAACAGTCCCTCCCCATCATCCTTGTAGGCACCCTTCAGATATTGGAAGGCTGCTATGAGGTCTCCACGCAGCCTTCTCTTCTCCAGGCTGAACAGTGAGATCAAGCCATTAGTCCTTAGCTGACATAACTTTGCTATTTAGCATAAGTAAAACATGACCGCACATGCCTAATAGAAACCCGTCTGCAAGTAGGGACCTGCCCTCCTGGTAGGGAATGATATGCATTGTGTTAGAACTCAGGCACGTAGACATCCTTGCATCTGCTACAGTAAGTTGCTTCTAAGCAGGGATATCCCTAATGGCAAGATATGATAATAATTTGAATGAAGAACAAAGCACATAGCTCGCAGGTATTAGCAGTTGATCAATAATACTAAGCTAAAAGGTAAACATCTGTAAGAATCCTGATTAACAGTAGCCCATAGACTGTTGTTGTAGCCCTAACCCAAGTGCACAGTAGGATAAGAGAACTACAGTTATGTAACTTACTGAATTGTATGTCTGGATGCTTTAGATATAATTTTATCAAGATGGAAGAGTAAGGTGTAAAAAAACCCCTAAAATTTACTGTTCTTCGGATACGTGTATGGAGGCCTGAAACCCCAACATGCTCCTGGGGCCAATAAAGGTTTGTGCTTTACTTTTCAGTGTGTACTGTGGAGTGATTCCTTTGAATCAAGATGGCAAGACAGGCAGGATCCTCTCCGTTCGGCTGTGAGAACTTCCGGGGCTAGGGACCCTCAGGGCACCCCTGGAGAATTCTCTGGAAAGACTCCTTGGTCTCTGCTGCATCACTGCAGGAGCAGACCAGACCCTGAGACAGGTACACAACTTCAAAGCACTACCTTACTTTGTGGTTTTGGGCTACCCATAATTCGTATGCTGGGTATTGCAGCACTGACCTACTAGCAATACACGGGTGCTTGGGGTTACAGTTCCCATTGTCGTTTGTGTGGATTGTGGGTTAAAGTGTATGGGCATGTATGTGGATAGAGGTTGGAATTTCTGCAATCTTAGCTATCATTATCAGCCTCCTAATTTATTGCATATGGATATGTTTTAAGCCTTTGAATTCGGTACCCTGTATCTGTTGAATAACATCTTGTCCTGGGTTCAGCAGTAGCAGTCATGTTTTTCCTTTGTGGTAGCTGGTGCAGTGCTGTGTTTTGACTTCCAGCCTGGGAACAGTGTTGGTGAAGCCGATGTTTTCGGTTGTTGCTAAGTGATGTTTACCCTGACCAAGGACTTTGTGAGGCTCATGCTTTGCCAGGGAGGAGGGGAAGCTGTGAGGAAGCAGAGATGGGGCGCCTGACCCGGGCTATCCAGGGAGGTATTCCATTCCACAGCACGTCATGCCCTGGGGTGGGGGGTAACTGGGACTTACCCGGAAGGACATGGACTTCCGGGTGGGACTCGTTTTCTTGGCCAGTGGTATTGTATTCTCTTCCCTTGTTATTTTCCCTTATCATTGTTGTAGTTGGTAGTAGCGGTGGTGATTTGTGTTGTACATTGGTTGCTGGACTGTTCTTGTCTCAACCCGTAGGAGTTGCACCCTTTCGATCCTCCTCCCCGTTCCTCCGGGAGCAGGGAAGGGGAGAGCCCCGGTGGGGGGGGGGCCTCAATTGTCAGCCCGCCACCACTCACTGGGAGTGAGTGAACAAGTTGCCTGACTGGGTTCAAACCACGACACATCTGGAACAAGAAATTGTTATTGAACTATGACTGAATTATATGGAATGAGTGAATTTATGTGTGAGACATGCAATTAAGTACAAAGCAAGTGAGGAGTCCTGATATGTGGTTCGTTTATCCCGTGAGGGAAACAGAAGGAGATGGATGAAGCAAAATAAAAGTATATAAATTATTCTGAGGCTGAGGTTTGTTTATTTCATCCTGGGAATGAATGTAAGCCACTTTTTGTTTTAAGTTTTCTCCTGTGTAACGAAAAGTTGTGGGTAGAATTTGGATGGGATATTGATTGCGCGAGGTGCGGAGTTTGGACTGAGTGGGAGGAAAAGTATAGGTTGGTGGAAGTAAGTAAGGTATATTGTGGTCAAGAAAGTGAAGTGAAGAATCAGTAAGGTGGGTAGTGAGCAAAGCAAGTGAAAATGGGAAACCAGGAAAGTCAAAATTTAATGCTTAAAAGTCCCCTAGGATGCATCTTAACACACTGGAAGGAAATTGGAGATCCCCCAGGAGGAAGCATGAGCAAAAAGACCTTGATAAAATATTGTAACCAGTGGTGGCCATTGTATAAATTGGAAGGGGGAGAAACATGGCCAGAAAACGGATCTTTAAACTACGAGACGATGTTACAGTTAATGCTTTTCTTACGAAGGGAAGTGGGATGAAGTCGTTTATGCAGATATGTTTTTCACACTCTGAGACTATCCAGAGTGGCAGAAAGAGTGTGGGATAAACACTGAACCCAAAGATCCCTTTGTATTAACTGCAGAAAGAGAATAAAAAGGGAGGAGTAAGGAAATTGAAGCAGTGCTGCTCATGATGCTCTATAGTCCAGAGGTTCTTGAAATACAAAGGGGGCGGGAAGGGCCTGATAACACGAGGGCCCCTAATAATAGGGCAGGGGCTAATCAGTGCTTTTTTTGTAAACAGGAAGTGCACTAGAAAAAGCAGTATCCCAAATTGAGAAGGGAGAAGGGACACCTCCCACGCCTCGCTGAATTAGAAATAGAATAACGGGGACTGGAGGGTCAAACCCCAGCCAATCCCCTGGTTGTAATGAAGCTGGGGAAAGAAGACACAAATGTAGAATTTCTAGTAGACACTGCAGCCATGTTTACTGTGTTAAATCAACAATTAGCTTTGATCAATAACGAATCCTTAAATGTGATTGGGGTGACAGGCCAGTGACAGATGGTACCATACATGCAATCTCTCTGATATAAAACGAGTAAAATAATAGGAACACATAAATTTTTATATATGCCAAATGTCCCGAAATCATTATTAGGAAGGGATCTATTAGAAAAGTTGGAAGCAGAGATCAAGTTTAAAAATTAAGAATCACAAATTAAAGACGATCAGTTAATTGAAATATTAAGTCTAGCTCTAATCCAGCCACAGGTAACAAAGCAGTTCCCCTTGGTTATCTTGGATCAAGTCTATCCAGGAGTGTGACCGACAGAACACTGGGTAAAGCAAAGCATGGCAAACCGATCCAAGTAAGACTGAAGCCTGGGACCCAACCGGTAAGAATCATACAATACCCACTCAAACTAGAAGACAGGAAAAGAATTAAACCTGTGATAGATTCCCTTCTCAAATTTGGCCTTTTAGTAGAATGTGAATCCGAATATAACACCCCCATTTTGCCAGTCCGGAAACTGGATGGGAAAAGTTATCAATTAGTACAAGACTTAAGAGCTATCAATAAAATAGTAGAAGACCTTCATCCTGTAGTGGCTAACCCTTATGCTTTGTTAACAGAACTAAGAGAGAATCCTGTTTGGTTTGCAGTTTTAGACTTAAAAGATGCCTTCTTCTGCCTGCCCTTGGAGCCAGAGAGCCAGAAACTGTTTGCATTTGAATGGGAAAATCCAGAGTCAGGTCGGAAATCCCAACTCACCTGGACCATGTTACCCCAAGGCTTCAAAAATAGCCCAACATTATTTGGAAACCAACTGGCAAAAGACCTTGAGGACTGGACAGCACCTGCTGGGGAAGGAGTTTTGCTCCAATATGTAGATGACCCGTTGGTAGCCACCAAAACCTTAAACAGCTGTAGGGAATGGATGGTAAACCTGTTAAATTTTCTCAGACTTAAAAGATATAAGGTATCTCAGGAAAAGGCACAAATAATGAAGCAAGAAGTCACCTACCTGGGGTATGAGGTCTCAGGGGGGCATCGGAAATTAGGACAAGAACGCAAAGAAGCTACCTGCCAAACTCCTCAGCCCCAGACACCTAAGGAACTTTGGATGTTTCTCGGGATGACAGGTTGGTGTCAACTCTGGATCTATAATTATGACATATTAGTAAAACCCCTATGCCAATTGCTGCAAACAGAAACAAGGGAATTACAGTGGACTGGGGAAGCAAAGCAAGCATTTAATGAATTTGGAGAAGGAATTAATGAGGGCCTCATCCCTCAGATTCCCAAACATCACCAAACCCTTTTGGTTATTTTCACATGAGAGACAATGCATAGCCCTTGAGGTCCTAGCTCAAAATATAGGATCCTATAAAAGAGTTGTAGCTTACTTCTCAAAGCAACTAGATGAAGTAAGCAAAGGATGGCCTGGATGCTTATGGGCAGTGGCAGCCATGGTCCTAAACATCCAGGAAACTCGAAAATTCCTATGAGACAAAAGATGACTGTCCTGGTATCACATACAATATCTGTGGTACTGGAACAAAAAGGGGGGCATTGACTGTCTCCCTCTCAGTTCCTTAAGTACCAAGTGATATTGGTAGAACAAGATGATGTAGACATAGTCACAGCTGATATTGTCAAGCCAGCCTTTTTTCTCAGAAATGCCACAGCAGTCAGGGAACTGGTAACTCATGACTGCCTAGAAACCATTGAAGCCACTTACTCAAGCCAGCTTGATTTAAAAGAAGAACCCTTGCCGAAAATGGAAATCTGGTTCGCTGACAGAAGACACTTTATTAAAAATGGAGTTTGGAAAGCAGGATATGCTGTAAGCATTACTCAAAGAACCACTGAAGCCCGAGCCCTCCAGGCAGGAACATCAGCGCAAAAAGCCAACGCTATTGCTCTAACAAGAGCACTAGAATTAGCCAACAGAAGAGACATTACTATTTGGACAGACTCAAAATATGCGTTTGGAGTAGTTCAAGCCCATGGGAGACTTAGACGGACCGATCGACCAGATAGATCATGGTCACAACACGATCAAAAGCTGTAGTGAGGAATAATGTGGGTACCCAGACTGAGCCTTCCTGCAGACATGCGGCCGTGCAGGTCTCTGGCCGCAGTAAATGCCTGAGCCTGGCACTTGTACTGGAGAGAGACAGTGACACCGCTTGTGTGTGGTGAGCGAATAAATGATCTGCTCAGGCAGGTGGCTGAACTGAGGGAGGAGGTAGAAAGATTGAGAGCCAACAGAGAATGTGAAAGTGAAATAGATTGGTGGGGCCACACCCTAAGGCAAGGGCAGAGGGAAGTGGTGGAACAAGTGATGGATCCCCTTCCCTCCTACCATCAGATAGAAGGAGTGAACTTAAGGGACAAGGAGGTATGGAGGGAGGTCCCTCCTCGGAGAGGTAAGCAAAAACCCTCGCAATCCCTTTCTCCTCCCAGTTCCTTTGAATAACAGGTACGAGGTCTTGGAACTACAGGGCCAGGTAAATGGAGATGGAGGTGTAGATCTATCTAGTGAGCCACCTAGGGCTTGTCACTCACCCCCATGCCTTAGAACTTCCTCAACCAAGAAGAAAAGAAGAGTAATTGTGGTGGGTGACTCCCTTCTGAGGGGAACAGAAGGGCCCATTTCTCGACCAGATCCATCCCACAGGGAAGTCTGCTGCCTACCTGGGGCTCAGATTAGAGATGTTAAAAGGAAACTCTCTGATCCGGTGCAGCCCTCTGACAACTATCCACTGCTGGTTTTGGGGGTCTATTATAGACCTCCTGATCAGGACAAAGGAGTTGATGAGGCTTTCTACAGGCAACTGAAAGCAGCCTCACGACGACATGCCTTGGTCCTCATGGGGGATTTTAACTACCCCAGTATTTGCTGGAAGACTTACACAGCCAATCGTTCACAGTCTAGGAGGTTCCTCCAGTGCATTGATGATACCTTCTTAATGAAAATGGTGGACAAACCAACTAGGAGAGGAGCGCTGCTGGATCTAGTACTCGCCAATAAGGAGGGTCTGGTTGAAGCGGTGATGGTCAATGGCAGCCTTGGCTGCAGTGACCATGAGATGGTGAAGTTTAGGATCCTGTGTGGGAGGAATAGAATACCTAGCCAGGCCACAATTCTGGATTTCCGAAGGGACAACTTTGGCCTCTTCAATCAATTGCTAAGGGAAGTCTCATGGGAAAGGGTACTAGGTGGGAAAGGGGCTCAAGATAGTTGGTCAGCATTCAAGGACCACTTCTTCCAAGCTCAGGATCAGAGTGTCCCAATGGGTAGGAAGTCAAGTAGGGGAACCAGGAGACCAGCATGGTTAAACAAGGAACTGCTGGGCAAACTCATGCGGAAAAAGAGAATCTATGGATTATGGAAGGAGGGGCTGGCCACTTGGGAGGAATATAGGACAGTTGTTAGAGGATGTAGGGAGGCAATTAGGACAGCTAAGGCCTCCTTGGAACTTAATCTTGCAAGTCAGGTTAAGGACAATAGAAATGGCTTCTTCAAATACATAGTGGATAAAATTAACACAAGAGGCAATATAGGCCCACTGCTGAACAAGGTGGGTGCCCTGGAGACAGAGGATATAAAGAAGGCAGAGGTGCTGAATGCCTTCCTTGCCTGTCTTTACTCCTGCAGACTCTCCCCGGGGGACCCAGATTCCTATAGCCCCAGAAGGAGTCAGGATAAAGGAGGAGTTTGCTTTGGTGGATAAGGATTGGGTTAGGGGTCAGTTAAGCAATCTGGACATCTATAAATTGATGGGTCCAGATGGAATATGCCCGCGGGTGCTGAGGGAGCTGGCGGAGGTCATTGCTGGGCCACTCTCCATCATCTTTGGTAAGTCGTGGGAAACAGGAGAGGTGCCTGAGGACTGGAGGATGGCAAATGTCACGCCACTCTATAAGAAGGGCAAGAAGGAGGACCCGGGTAATTATAGACTG
Source organism: Pezoporus wallicus (assembly GCF_028554395.1). Classification (NCBI taxonomy): domain Eukaryota; kingdom Metazoa; phylum Chordata; class Aves; order Psittaciformes; family Psittacidae; genus Pezoporus; species Pezoporus wallicus. The sequence continues at coordinate 258,419 of NW_026636854.1, forward strand.
GTCAGCCTTACCTCCATCCCTGGAAAGATGATGGAACAACTTATTCTTGACACTATCTCTAGACATATCAAAGATGAGGGGGTCATTAAGAGCAGCCAACATGGTTTTACCAAGGGGAAGTCATGTTTGACCAACCTTATAGCCTTCTATGAGGAAGTAACTAGGTGTCTGGATGATAGTAGACCAGTAGACATGTTTTTTCTTGATTTCAGTAAGGCATTTGATCCTGTCTCCCACAGCATCCTCATAGATAAGCTAAGTGTGGGCTTGACGATCAGGTAGTGAGGTGGATCAAGAACTGGTTGAAAGGAAGAAGGCCGAGAGTTGTGGTTAATGGGGCAGAATCTAGCTGGAGGTCTGTGACTAGTGGAGTCCCTCAGGGGTCAGTGCTGGGACCAGTGCTGTTTAATATTTTCATCAACGACCTGGATGAGGGAATTGAGTGTACCCTCAGCAAGTTCGCTGATGATACTAAACTGGGAGGAGCGGCTGACACACCAGAAGGCTGTGTTGCC
>NW_026636855.1:0-256 GCF_028554395.1 Pezoporus wallicus
TAAAAATGGTTTTAAATTGAGAAATTTGGGTTAGGAAAAGAAACCAAAAAATGCTTAAAACGACTTAGAAAATGGAAATAAAAAAAGGGTTAGTAATGGCCAAAAGTGGCTCAAAACATATTAGAAAGTAACAAGAATGCATAGCAAACGGGGGGAAAACCGGTTTAAATTTCTTAGAAATGGGGAAAAATGGGTTAGAAATGAGCGAAAAACTCTGAAACCAGGAAAGAATTGGGCTAAAAATAGCAAGGAGAAA
>NW_026636856.1:0-2578 GCF_028554395.1 Pezoporus wallicus
TAAACCACGACAATGATATAGGAAATAACTGAGGCAGTAGAAAAGTAAAGTGAGCCCCGAACATCTTTTAGTGCATAGAGGGACAAAGCAGAAAGGAGATTTCTGAAGAATTTCCAAAATTCTTCACAAAAAGGACTGAAATGCATTAGGCAGAAAGCCACATATAAATTTAAATAGTTACTTGAGTTATATAAGTCTGTGGATTAAGAAAAGGTTTTGTCTTGATAAGAACACTAAAACCAGACCAATATCATTGAGCTTCTATCTCAATGCACATTGTGTGAATTAGAATATTAATAAACAACAGATTTTTTTTGGAGGCATTGACAGTTTCACAAAATTCCAACAAAAATAAAGTTATTGTGAGGAACAGACTTAACTTTGCAAAGGTTGGGATCTATGAAGTGTGAAGAAAGGGAGTTGCAACTAACAGTCTGCTGTCCTATTTCAGGTGGAGCAATGTGAAAATCTGATTCAGCTAGGGCATTGTGATTATATGCGAACATATAGAAACCTTATGTTGGAAATTGTCAGGGAAAGGTACAGGTCTAATATGGCAGAAATGAGCAACAGTGCAACTTGCCTTGATTTGGTTTTTTTTTGTTGTTTTATTTTCCTTTCTGAAACATTTGTCAGAATATCTTCAGTCTTATTAGAGTATTTAGCTAGTTTGTCACTTAAGAAGGATATACTGTTTATTAATACAGTACTGCATCTGACATTTTTTTCCATTGTTTTATGTCTTTTTTGGAGGTGGAGAGGAATTATGAGATGCCTGTGATACCTACAGATACTTTAGTGAGCACAGCCTTTAGGACTACAGATGCATTTACACACAAATAAGAGAGCCTCGTTTTTTTGTAGACCCTCAGAATGAATCCTTCCTACAGAAAGAAAACTTGATGCATGCAAGATCTTCATAACTAGTTACTGTACCCTTTAGAGTAAACAAGGAAACTGATAAGCATAAACATCTATGTCAGTTTAAAACACAGTAGGTTCACTGCACTCCTGTTGAAAAGCAAGTTTTAGCCCAGGAGGTCAAGTAGAAAATATAGGCTATGTACCTGTATTCAAAATGCAAAAGATAGCGATGAAGAATTAGAGGTTTTAAAAAACAGTATTTCTGCAGACTTTTATATGCTACTAAAGCATATGTATCCCATAGTGTCATATTATACTGCAGAGAAGGCAAAGATGAGATAACTTCTATTTTTATCACATATTTGTTGAGAGAAATCAAGTGTTTGTGTTCAACAGTGCTTGTAGAACTAATGTATAACTCTGGAATTACCTGTAAACCCAGGTGGTAATAACCTAGCAATATCGGTATTGATGGAGTAAGATTTTATCCTTAAATGAAGGAAGGCCCAAAAAATCTAAAGTAGGGGAGAAGTGATAAATATATGCTGTTGTGAGAGGTGGAAAGTGAAGGAAAAGAGCATAAAAAGAGATATTCTGAAATGGAAAGAATTACAACAGTGCAGCAATTTTTCTCCCAAAGGTATTTGATGTGGCTTTTTGTTGAATAAAATGATGGATCTTGAAATTGATGAAGTATCTCAATCACAGGCCTATTTATGGTACTCTGATAACCTTGCATGGCTAGATCTTGGAATTCCTTCAGTCTCTTTGAGGTGTCTTTAATGGCCATCAGTTTTTGTACATCCACTCAGCAGTGGAGAGTGATTGTAGAATCATAGAATAGTTAGGGTTGGAAAGGACCTTAAGATCATCCAGTTCCAACTCCCCTGCCATGGGCAGGGATATCTCCCATTAAACCATGTCACCCAAGGGTCTTACCAATCTGGCCTTGAACACCACCAGAGATGGAGCATTCACAACCTCCCTGGGCAACCCATTCCAGTGCCTCACTAAACTTACAGTAAAGAATTTCCTCCTTATATTCAGTCTAAAATTCCCTTATTTAAGCTTTAACCCATTACCCCTTGTCATATCACTACAGTCCCTAATGAAGAGTCTCTCCCTAGAATCTTTTTAGGCCCCCCACAGAACACGATCTATATTTTTTTTCTCCAGATGACCATTTAGGATTTTTTTTCCCTCTTACAGGGTGCCTGATATCTAATTTCATAAAGAACGCCTCCAGTACCTGTTCATTTTGGTAAATGCTGCATTAGGTAAGCTGTATACACCTTGGCTGCTGAGTTTGCAAAAATCAGAAAGATTTAACTCAGAAGGCAACAGAGCAGCAAGAATATATGTTTAGAATAATGAGAAGGGGAGTGAAATAATGAATACACATTTTTATCAGTGTTTTATTCTGATATATCAAATTATTAAAGGATATTGAGAAAATCTGATACAACATATTCAATTTGCCATTTGATAAAGTTATTTAAATACATCTACCAAATATATTGGCATATTGGCTAATATCTTTAGAGTGGAAAGAAAAAATGACGATATGATACCTTATAGAAAATGTATATTAAAAAATCCAAAATGTAACTGGTATAAAAATGCAAATCTATACTTTTGTACTTATTTGAAATACAGAAATTCCTGTAGATTGATAAAATAGCATGTTATAAAGCAATGACTTTATATGTGACTG
>NW_026636857.1:0-2564 GCF_028554395.1 Pezoporus wallicus
CTCCAGTCCCATTTGTCTCCTTTTTCTCTAAAAGGGTATTAAGAGTTATGTGAAGTTTCCAAATGAATCCTTAACTCTTAGCAGAAAAATGCCCATGGGAAGATGATAATTCTGTATGACAATGATGAGAGATTAGCCAGCCAGGCCGCAACATCTATGTGTGAGAGGGGCTTTGAGAACGTCTTCTTGTTATCTGGAGGTAAGTGGGGATGGGCAGGACCCCTTGAGACCTCAGGAGGGTGGATCAAGAGCAGAGAGCATGGCTTTGTGTGAGCTGGAACTTGGCAAGAGCTGGATATTCAGCTCTGCCAAGTGTTTTACTTGGCACTGGTCCACTCACTGATCCCATCCTAGCTGGTGGTCACTGGTAACATGTGACATGTCCATCTGCAGGTCTAAAGGTCCTAGCACAGAAGATCCCAGAAGGACTCATCACAGGCTCGCTCCCTGCATGTTGCCGCATAACACCTCCCTCTGGATCTGCCCAGAAGAAGACCTCTCTGCAGGTGCCATTCACACCAGCTGAGAATAGATGGAGATTTTCTGAAGATAATCTACAGAAGATTAAATACTACCTTGAAGAGGAGCACATTCCTTCAGACACTACCAGTAAGAGTCCGGAACAAACGCTGCAGCCCCTTGCTGTAGCTCTTGAGCCTGCCCTGCAGCACTTTCTCTGTCATAATCTTCCCATGAGAGAGCTGGGAGAGGAGTTTGATTTCTAAACAGACTGAGAGGATCCACTAAAACCTGTGCTATGCCAATCCCAGAGGATTTAAATCTTGCATAGCTACACAGTGGTAAAATTCTGGGACTGCTGGGGGTTGGCATATGCCATTTTACCCACTACATTTAAATGTCTTTAGGTTTAACTGGTGATTAATAGGGTCTTCAGGTGCTTAGGCCTCCGTAGTTAGATAGAAACTCTGCCCAAACCCTGCACTGAATTATCCATGGGTCTGTATGTTTACAGGGACAGCTGGAGAGGCAGCAAGGGACAGCAGATCATAGAATCCCAGCCTGATCTGGGTTGGAAGGGACCTTAAAGATCATTCGCTTCCAACCCCCTGCCATGGGCAGGGACACCTTCCACTAGAGCAGCTTGCTCCAAGCCCCTGTGTCCAACCTGGCCTTGAACACTGCCAGGGATGGGGCAGCCCCAGCTTCTCTGGGCACCCTGTGCCAGCGCCTCAGCACCCTCGCAGGCAAGAACTTCTTCCTTATCTCCAATCTGAACTTCCCCTGTTTCAGTTTGAACCTGTTGCCCCTTGTCCTATTACTCCAGTCCCTGATGAAGAGTCCCTGTCCAGCATCCTTGTAGCCCCCTTCAGACACTGGAGGCTGCTCTGAGGTCTCCACGCAGCTTCTGTTCTCTAGGCTGAACAGCCCTCATGTTCTCAGCCTGTCTGCATATGGGAGGTGCTCATCCATCATTTGTGTGTCCTTGTGCTCCATCCCACACTCAGCTCCTGACCTTTGGGTTGTTTCTTTTCCCCACAGGCCATTTTAGCAGTGGCTCTTCAGGATGCAGCTTCAAGGCAACAGCCATGAGGAGCAGCCCCAGTCTCCCCAGCACTGCTGGCAGTGGGGGAGTCCTCAGTGCCCACTCGTTCGGCAGGAACAGCGTCCAGAACAGGCCATGGAGATAAGCAGCAGTGTCTTATGCCACTGAATAAATCTGGAAGCAAGAGCTGGTAAAGTCCTGATTTTGCTGTGGGAGACTGATCCAAAACCCACAACTGCTCAGGGCTGTGTGAAAACCTCCTTCTGCCATGGGCAGACCAAACTAGCCTGAGGAATTTGAGATTCTCCAGATCCAGAACTGAATGTACTTTCTGGTTGTCTTGATGGGTTTGTATGCTTTGGGGCTTCTTGACTTGATGTTCTTTGGAGGATTGTCGTGGTTTAAACCCAGTCAGGTAATTCGTTCGCTCACTTCCCCCCCTTTCTTGCCCTCCCCCTGCTCTCGGAGGGACGGAGAGGAGAATCAAAAGAATGCAACTCCCACGGGTTGAGATAAGAACAGTTTAGTAACTAAGGTATAACACAAATCACTACTGCTACCACCAATGATAATAATGATAAAGGAAATAACAAGGGAACAGAATACAACACCTCACCACCCGCTGACCGATAACTCGCCCCCCAAGCCCCACCAAGCTCCGACCGATACCTCCTCCAACCCTGCAGTCTCCCGGCCCTCCCGGCTAACTCCCAGTTACATCCTGGGCATGACGTGCTGTGGTATGGAATACCTCTTTGGTCAGTTTGGGTCAGGTGTGATTTGTGTTATACCTTAGTTACTAAACTGTTCTTATCTCAACCCGTGGGAGTTGCATTCTTTTGATTCTCCTCTCCGTCCCTCCGAGAGCAGGGGGAGGGCAAGAAAGGGGGGGAAGTGAGCGAACGAATTACCTGACTGGGTTTAAACCACGACAATCCTCCAAAGAACATCAAGTCAAGAAGCCCCAAAGCATACAAACCCATCAAGACAACCAGAAAGTACATTCAGTTCTGGATCTGGAGAATCTCAAATTCCTCAGGCTAGTTTGGTCTGCCCAGAC
>NW_026636858.1:0-2552 GCF_028554395.1 Pezoporus wallicus
ACAGGTTAAATGCAGCATCATTACTCTCTCTCCCCCCCCTTTTTTTTTTTTTTTTTTTAGTCCCTTTGAAAGCCGTCCTGCTGGGTAGCAACTATAGCGGCCTGCCTGCTTCAGCAGCAACCATAAATACCCGCCGGCAACCGCACCTTTACGTTAACCCTTTCATGCCCAAAATGTTAAACAGCTACCCATTGAAAGCTTTTACATGAACCCAACAACAAGAAAAACACACAGAACACTGTCTGCCCTCAGCACACACAAACACACGCGTATGGGATCCCAAAAGCACATGCCAAACAACTACAATATTTGAAGCACAAAATCCAGATAATCATTACTCCCACTACAGTTCCATGTACAGAACGTGGCACAAGGACCCTGTGGAGACTAATAGCAAACCAGCTCCGAGAAGCATCATTGCAGTGCGAGGTGGCAGGCTCAACCTTAGCGGGCGTCCCCGCAGAGGCTCTGCCTCCCCCACATCGCATGAGGCTTGGGCTTTTATACTGACCAAAATGCACACTCATTCCGACACAGGTGGCCAGCCTGTGCTGGAAGAAGTGGCCAGCAGTATCTACAGAGGTCTCCAAGGGTTGATAGAAACCTGGACATACTTATATTTACCAACTTCTAGTACATGAGTATCACAGAGAAACTGTATGGGCTCCCCCTGTCAGTTGCAAGAAAAAATCATATACAGCTTGAGTATAAGAGAATTTTAACACATACGTGGTCACTGTTTGTCAGGCCTCCTTAACTATTTTGAGATCAAAAGCTTCCCACTCTTTAGCCCCCTGCTGTGTAGTAAACACAGGATATGCAAAGATGCCCATTGCAGAAAATTCCCCGGTAATGATCGAATCCTTGGTTACCCAGTGTTACAGCTGAGCGTCTCCAGGGCCAGTGAGTCTGAGCAGACTGACCCGGGAGACGAAGAGGCAGAGTCTGGAAGCAGAGGATATAAATCTGGCTCGGATTCAGGGGATTCAGGGGCTTATCCTGGGCCGAACTCGGGGTCTCCGTTGCTCGCAGCTGTGTCTTTCTTATCAGATGTCTCTTGTTCGGTATGTAGCCATCTGCAGACCTGGCTCTTCCGTAACTGAGTTAAAAATTTCCACTCTAGGGCATAGTGGGTTGGAAAGGCTCGCAGTTCCTTTAAATCCCCCGCTAGCGCATGATCTCTATTTTCTACTGCGTGCTTCAAAATGGCGCCGCAATTGATCCGGCACCGAGGCACCGCCCTCTTTCTTTCGGATTCCTCGACATTTATCATGCGTATCCCTTCTAATATACTTTCTCTGTCCTTTTCAAAGTCCCTACTTTCAGAACTGGGGTGGTGGGGGAGCAGGGGGTTACACCTCCTCCGCGGCACCTTCTGATGGAGGGGGAGAAAAGGGGGGGGGGGGGAACCCTGTGCTCCCATGATTTGGGGAGTTGTAATCTTCTCCCGGTTTCAACCGACCGGGGACGTCTGTTCCTAGTTTCTCCGTTGCTACCGCGGCAGTTTTCTTTTCCTCCTTGTATCTTTTTATACAGTTTATTACTTCCTCTGTGGTTTACCTAGTTTCTTTGCCGTTTTATCATCATTTAGCATTGAGTCAAATAGTTCATCACCAAACTTTCGCCACTCACTCTCCTCAAAAACTGTATTAGGATCTACAAAAAATCCCTTAGCCTTCCCTACAGCCACTGGACCTGCTAGCTGCTTTAGAGTCTCAGGCTCAATTCCCCGCTTTTATAAAAAGCACTGTAATAAGTTCAGGGCTCAATTCCCCGCTTTTATAAAAAGCACTGTAGTAAGTCCAGGGCTACCTCTCGGTCCATTTTCACGGCAGGCCTTTTCCGGATCGTCTTCTTCTGGGTCGTCCTGTAACCTCGGTCTCCGGATCGGCCTCCCGACGCAGCAGTGAGTAGTTCGCCCCAGCGGCGGACTCCTTTTGGTTAGTCCAAGCACCCGGGTCCGTCACGCCACCGCAGCACCATTGCCCGCGCTCCCAGGCCGCTGCCGCCGGCACCGCTCACACGCCGTTCCGGGTCCCTCATACTCAGGGGCCTGTATTCCGGGTCCCCGCTAACTGGGGCCCTGTAATCCGTGTCCCCGCTAACCGGGGCCCTGTATTCCGGGTCCCCAGCAGCCGGGGCCCATTAGTCCATGGTCCCTTTTCGGGCGTCATTTGTAAGCGGCGAGGAGAAGCAGACAGGCCAACCCAATATGGGTGATAAACAAACTTCTACTTTATTTGTGACACAGTTCACTTATATAGGAGTGGTATTCAGCCACTCCTCCAAGGCACAAGAGTATTAGTTGGACCCACACAGCTTCCTCCACATTCTCCTCCCACCTCCACCTTAAGGTTACCTGTGGGGGCCAACCCTTGCCTTGCTCGCACAGCCCTCCAAGGCTCCATGGCCTTGCTCTTAGGGCCATTCTGCAACATTCTTTCCTGCCGATCCCTTTTCCAAGTAGCTTTAAGCCCAAGTCTTCTGAAATGTGCTGTCTGGTATAACTCAATTTCATGAACCTGGAAGGCAGCCTTTCATCCCACATACAT
>NW_026636859.1:0-255 GCF_028554395.1 Pezoporus wallicus
CAGGGCCAGGGCCAGGGCCAGGGCCAGGGCCAGGGCCAGGGCCAGGGCCAGGGCCAGGGCCAGGGCCAGGGCCAGGGCCAGGGCCAGGGCCAGGGCCAGGACCAGGGCCAGGGCCAGGGGGCCAGGGGGCCAGGGCCAGGGCCAGGGCCAGGGCCAGGGCCAGGGGGCCAGGGCCAGGGCCAGGGCCAGGGCCAGGGCCAGGGCCAGGGCCAGGGCCAGGGCCAGGGCCAGGGCCAGGGCCAGGGCCAGGGCCAG
>NW_026636860.1:0-259 GCF_028554395.1 Pezoporus wallicus
AAATTCTCAAGCGGTCTCAGCTGCCCAGCAGCACAGTGAGTGCAGCACGAACGTTTGGCATCTGCTCCCACAGCAGAAGAGCAAGGATTGAAAGCTGGTGCTGGACCTGTTCAGCACACAATCCCCTTTACATTGGTGCCTCCATCGTTGCTTTCACTGCTAACACTCGTACAGGAAAAGCATTTGAATAGAATCAGTCCAGAGCCTGCTCCCTGCTGGCAGCAACACAGCACAGAATGAACAGGGGCATCTGCTCACA
>NW_026636861.1:0-258 GCF_028554395.1 Pezoporus wallicus
ACGTTTAAACTCCTTTTAAGCTTTTTTTTTCCTTGCTAATTTTTGCCCAATTCTTTCCTGGTTTCAGAGTTTTTCGCTCAATTCTAACCCATTTTTCCCCATTTCTATCAAATTGAAACCAGTTTCCCCCCCGTTTGCTATGCATTCTTGTTAATTTCTTAAACGTTTTAAGCCTCTTTTGGCCATTACTAACCCTTTTTTTATTTCCATTTTCTAAGTCGTTTTAAGCATTTTTTGCTTTCTTTTCCTAACCCATAT
>NW_026636862.1:0-257 GCF_028554395.1 Pezoporus wallicus
AGACTGCAACTGTTCGTGCTCTACTCACTGTGCAGCTGGGCCGAGAACAAGCTTCGGAGAGGTTGCACTCAAATGGACTTTTAAGTATGAAAGCGAGGAGCGACAGCAATGATGGTGACACCGTTGTAAAGCTGACTGTGTGCTGAAGATGCCCAGCACATGCTTTCCCTCCTGGCTCTTCGACTGTGGGAGCAGATGGCAACCGTTCGTGCTCTACTCACTGTGCTGCTGGGCAGCCGAGAGAAAGCTCCGAAGAG
>NW_026636863.1:0-261 GCF_028554395.1 Pezoporus wallicus
GAAATTCACAAAAATGGGTTAGAAATGGCCAAAAATGACTGAAAACAGGAAAAAATGCGGCAAAACCCAGTAAGAAAAAGAAAAAAAAGGCTTAGAACCTTTTGAAACTTGCCAAAGATACGATAGAAATGGCCAAAAATGGCTTTAAATGAGTTTCAAATGGGCACAAAGGGGATTGAAAAGGCAAAAATTGCTTAGAAATAGCCAAACACGGCTTGAAAGCATTGAGAAATGGACAAAAATGGTTTAGAAAAGGAAATG
>NW_026636864.1:0-2589 GCF_028554395.1 Pezoporus wallicus
AGGACCCCCCAGTACATAATGGGACCCCCCCAGTTCATAATGGGACCCCCCCAGTACATAATGGGACCCCTCCACTTCATAATGGGACCCCCCCAGTTCATAATGGGACCGCCCCAGTTCATAATGGGACCCCCCCAGTTCATAATGGGACCCCCCCATTGCCCCCCCCCCCAGGCACTGACCCTATAGGGGGGAGATGGGGACAATGGGGGTGATGGGGACATCACGATGGTGACCATATAGGGACGTGGTTACCATATATGGACATGGGGACACCACGATGGTGAGCATATAGGGACGTGGTTACCATATATGGACATGGGGACACCATAGAGATGATGGTCCCCATAGGGACACCATAGAGATGATGGTCACCATGGAGACCCCATAGAGATGATGGTCACCATGGAGACCCCATAGAGATGATGGTCACCATAGGGACCCCATAGAGATGATGGTCACCATAGGGACCCCATAGAGATGATGGTCACCATAGGGACACCATAGAGATGATGGTCACCATGGAGACACCATAGAGATGATGGTCACCATAGGAACACCATAGAGATGATGGTCACCATAGGGACCCCATAGAGATGATGGTCACCATAGGGACACCATGGAGATGATGGTCACCATGGTGACCCCATAGAGATGATGGTCACCATGGAGACCCCATAGAGATGATGGTCACCATGGAGACACCATAGAGATGATGGTCACCATAGGGACCCCATAGAGATGATGGTCACCATGGAGACACCATAGAGATGATGGTCACCATAGGGACCCCATAGAGATGATGGTCACCATGGAGACACCATAGAGATGATGGTCACCATAGGGACCCCATAGAGATGATGGTCACCATGGTGACCCCATAGAGATGATGGTCCCCATAGGAACACCATAGAGATGATGGTCCCCATAGGAACACCATAGAGATGATGGTCACCATAGGGACCCCATAGAGATGATGGTCACCATGGGGACCCCATAGAGATGATGGTCACCATAGGGACCCCATAGAGATGATGGTCACCATGGAGACACCATAGAGATGATGGTCACCATAGGGACCCCATAGAGATGATGGTCACCATGGGGACACCATAGAGATGATGGTCCCCATAGGGACACCATGGAGATGATGGTCACCATGGAGACACCATAGAGATGATGGTCACCATGGAGACCCCATAGGGATGACGGTTGCCATGGAGACCCCCATAGAGCCCTGCTGTCACCCCAGAGTCCCCCTGTACCTGTCAGGCAGAAGCGGCCGCTGTAGGACATTCACTCGCTCCAGTGCAGGACCTATGGGGACAATGGGGGAAGTCCAATGCCCTGTGGGGACCCCAAGGTCCCCCTACACCCCCCATGTACCTAAGGGTACCCCAACATCTGGGATGGGGGGAAGAGGGAAGGAAGGGGGGAGAAGGGGATGGAGGGACCCAAACTGAAGGACAGACTGAGCTGAATGGGGCTGAATGGAGCCAAACTGGGGCTGAATGGAGCCAAAGTGGGGCTGAATGGATCCAAACGGGAAAGAACGGCCCCAAATCAATGCTAAAACGGCCCCAAAACAGCCCAAAACAGGCCAAAATCAGCCCCAAATCAGCCCCAAAGAGGCCAAAATCAGCTTGAAACAGCCCAAAACAGGCCAAAATCAGCCCAAAACAGCCCAAAACAGGCCAAAATCAGCCCCAAAACCACCCCAAAACAGCCCCAAACCAGCCCCAAATCAGCCCAAAAACAGCCCAAAACCAGCCCCAAAACGGCCCCAAACCAGCCCCAAACCAGCCCCAAACCAGCCCCAAATCAGCCCAAAACCAGCCCCAAAACAGCCCCAAATCAGCCCCAAAACAGCCCCAAATCAGCCCCAAATCAGCCCCAAATCGGCCCCCAAAAAGCCCCAAATCAGCCCAAAACCAGCCCCAAAACAGCCCCAAACCCCCCCAAAACGGCCCCAAAACAGCCCCAAATCAGCCCCAAACCAGCCCTAAAACACCCCAAATCAGTCCCCAAAACAGCCCCAAATCGGCCCCAAACCAGCCCCACACCAGCCCCAAACCAGCCCCACATCAGCCCAAAACCAGCCCCAAAACAGCCCCAAATCACCCCAAAACAGCCCCAAATCAGCCAAATCTGACCAAATCAGCCCAAATCAGCTCCAAACCAGCCCCAAATCTGACCCAAAATAGCCCCAAATCAGCCCAAAACAGCCCCAAATCAGCCCCAAATCAGCCCAAAAACAGCCCCAAATCAGCCCCAAAACGGCCCCAAATCAGCCCCAAATCGGCCCCCAAAAAGCCCCAAATCAACCTCATTTTGAGCCACAAACCAGCCCCAAACCCCCCCAAAACGGCCCCAAATCAGCCCCAAATCAGCCCAAAAACAGCCCCAAATAAGCCCCAAAACAGCCCCAAATCAGTCCCAAACCAGCCCCAAACCAGCCCCAAACCAGCCCCAAACCAGCCCTAAAACCAGCCCCAAATCAGCCCAAAACAAATCAGCCCCATCAACTAGAAACCGGACCCAAATCGGCCCAAAACCAGCCCCAAATCGCCCCAAAGCCCCAAAACCAGC
>NW_026636865.1:0-2541 GCF_028554395.1 Pezoporus wallicus
CCCCCATCTCACCCCCATCCCCCCCATATCCCGCCTATCCCCCCCCATATCCCCCCCCCACCCCCCATATCCCCCCCATATCCTCCCCTATATCCCCCCACCCCCCCCATATCCCCCCATATCCCCCCCATATCCCCCCATATCCCCCCCCACCGCCCCACACCCCCCATATCTCCCCCCCCATCCTCTCTCCCGTTGCTAAGCGACGCGGTCCCTCGGCGTTGCCAGGCAACGGCCCGGAGGCAGCGCGCGGGGGGGGGGGGGGGGGGGGCTGAATCCCTCCCGCGCATGCGCAGGAGCCGCCCCCATCCTTAACCCTCATTGCGCCGCCGTTGCCATAGCGACACTAAGGCGGAGGAGGGGGGGGGCGTGGCTTGTGGAGTCACGTGGTGTGGGGGGGGGGGGAGTCACGTGCATCCGGCGGCCCATGGGGCAGGAGGAGGAGGAGGAAGCGGTGGTGGGGGTCAAGCCCCGCCCCCCTCCTCCGGTCGGTTCCGGTTCCGGTGGCTCCGGTTCCGGTTCCGGTGTTGCCCCGCCCCCCCCCGGGTGCCTGTGGCCGCTGCTCTGTCAGTGCCGCGTGGTCTGGAGGGGGCGGAGCTTCACGGTGGGGGTCGGTTGTGAGGTGGGGGAGGGGCTATGGGGGGGGATGGGGGTCAATGGGGGTATGGGGCAATGGGGGTCTATGGGGGAATGGGGGTTATGGGGCAATGGGGGTCAATGGGGGTATGGGGGGAATGGGGGCTATGGGGGGGATGGGGTAGTGGGGGTCAATGGGGGTATGGGGCAATGGGGGTCAATGGGGCTATGGGGGTTATGGGGCAATGGGGGTCAATGGGGTAATGGGGGTTATGGGGCAATGGGGGTCAATGGGGGTATGGAGGGAATGGGGCTATGGGGGGATGGGGTAGTGGGGGTCAATGGGGTTATGGGGCAATGGGGGTCTATGGGGGTAATGGGGCAATGGGGGTCAATGGGGGTATGGGGCAGTGGGGGTCTATGGGGCTATGGGGGTTATGGGGCAATGGGGGTCAATGGGGGTATGGGGGGAATGGGGGCTATGGGGGGGATGGGGTAGTGGGGGTCAATGGGGGTATGGGGCAATGGGGGTCAATGGGGCTATGGGGGTTATGGGGCAATGGGGGTCAATGGGGTAATGGGGGTTATGGGGCAATGGGGGTATGGAGGGAATGGGGCTATGGGGGGATGGGGTAGTGGGGGTCAATGGGGTTATGGGGCAATGGGGGTCTATGGGGGTAATGGGGCAATGGGGGTCAATGGGGGTATGGGGCAGTGGGGGTCTATGGGGCTATGGGGTAATGGGGGTCAATGGGGGTTATGGGGCAATGGGGGAATGGGGGCTATGGGGGGGATGGGGTAGTGGGGGTCAATGGGGCTATGGGGGTAATGGGGGGCTATGGGGCTATGGAGGGGAATGGGGGCTATGGGGGTCAATGGGGCTATGGGGAGAATGGGGGCTATGGGGTAATAGGGGTCAATGGGGCTATGGGGCAGTGGGGGTAATGAGGGGCTATGGGGGAATGGACGGCTATGGGGGTCAATGGGGCTATGGGGGGTACTGGAGACTATAGGGTAATGGGGACAATGGGGGGCAATGGGGTAATGGGGAGCTATAGGGTAATGGGGGGCTCTGGGGGGAATGGGGCTATGGGGGGAATGAGAGCTATGAGGTAATGGGGGCTATGGGGCAAGGGGGGTCAATGGGGGGAATGGGGGCTATGGGGTAATGGGGGGTAACGAGGGTAATGGGAATGGGGCAGTGGGGGTCTATGGGGGTAATGGGGGCTATGGGGCAAGGGGGGTCAATGGGGGCTATGGGGGAATGAGGGCTATGGGGGTAATGGGGGCTATGGGGTAAGGGGTGGCAATGGGGGATAAGGGGGTAATGGGGACAATGGGGGGGAATGGGGGGCTATGGGGTAATGGGGACAGTGGGGGGCTATGGGGCAATGGGGGCTATGGGGTAATGGGAGCAATGGGGGGTAAGGGGGTAATGGGGACAATGGGGGGCAATGGGGGCTATGGGGTAATGGAGGGCTATGGGGTGGAATGGGGGCTATGGGGTAATGGAGGGCAATGGGGGCTATGGGGTAATGGGGGCAATGGGGAGCAATGGGGGGTAAGGGGGCTATGGGTGGTAAGGGGGTAATGGAGACAATGGGGGGCTATGGGGGACAGTGGGGGCAATGGGGGCTATGGGGTAATGGAGGGCTATGGGGTGGAATGGGCGCTATGGGGTAATGGAGGGCTATGGGGCAATGGGGGCTATGGGGGGCTATGGGGTAATGGGGGCTATGGGGGGTAAGGGGGTAATGGGGACAATGGGGGGCTATGGGGGGGAATGGGGGTCAATGGGGGGCACTGGGGCCTCCTTGGGACCCCCCCTCCCCCCACGATGTGTTTGTGTGGGGTGTGACCCACTTCAATGGGGGGGGAGGGGGGAGGGATCCCACGTGTGCCCCTCCCCCACCCCTCCCCTCCCCCCCCTTCTCCCTAATCCCAGGCTTAGAACAGGATTAAAGC